>NW_022881614.1:29451775-29751775 GCF_003369915.1 Drosophila miranda
ACATAACACAAGCGAAGAGACAAAAAGTGTTCTGCTCAGTGAGAGACCGTGTCTTCGTGGTCTTTTTCGGTTTTGTCAGTGACGAGACAGCAAAGGGAAAAAGTGTTGACCGTCGTTTGCGAGCTATGGTTTGCATACATATCTCGATATTCTTGAACAATTATTGAAAAACTTAAAACACTCCCCTGGCTTAAGGAATATACACGGTGGTTGAAACAATAATAATTTGGCCGAATCGCAGAAATCAGACCTTGGCGCGTGATCGATGTATCGATTCGGCTCGGATAATATGAAAAAAAGGCTTGGCGAATTCCGATAGTCACGTGAAGTACAGCGCTAGCTCTAAGATCAGAAGCAGGTCGAGCGAAAAGATCAGAGATCTGAAGAACTAAGAAGAATGAAGACTACGCTGGCATTGACTGTCCTGTCGGTCCAGCTGTCCTGTCCAACTGTCGGTTGCCTAACACTTTAAGAATGCAGAAGAATCCGCCGACACCACGGACGCGGTCAAGTGCTCTGCAACGGGCTTGTCCTTTTCACGGGGATGGACTTTGTCGAATGGCACACTGGCGGACCTTCCCGAAATCGATGAGGATATTAAAAGTTTTTTTGAGTGTGGAAAACGTCAGAAGAAAACTTAAATGCCTGCGACAACGCCTACCAGCTCTACTTCTGCTTCCATGGGCATAATGGACATAAAGTAATTCAACAATAGTTCAACGAAAGAAAGCGCAGTTTTTTGTGTATCAACTATATAAAGATTTGAAAACTGTTTCTCTTCCTATCTTCAAACTGTTCGATAAAATATATGCATCCCAGATGAGTGTGGCCATATATTCTCTCCTAACAATTTCCAAGAATCTGTGATCGCCTATTTGAAAAATATTCCATCAAAACTCTGCAAAATGCTTGCTATTTAATTACTTTGCAGCGCCTGGCGAAAAAAAGGCAGTGAAAGCGCACTCATAAAATCATAGCCGTAGGCAACATATTCAATCGAATTCTCAGGGTCGGGACACTCTTTGCTTTTCCCCAGCTCCTCCTTCAGCTTCAGCTCCAGCTCCAACTGCGTGTTCTTCCTCAACTCCTCAAGATGCTGGTGATGTTCCTGCTCCATTGTTGTTTTTCTTAGCGAAGACAAACCAAGTTTTCATATATAGAGACGGCGTTTTTGGGTCTTGTTATGTGTGCATATTGTTATTTCGAGGAATTTTTAATTTCTTCATTGTGAAAATATTTATTGAAACCGAGAAACGCCAAAGGCGCAGCCCCGCGTAAGAAGTTGGCGGACTACGAACCAAAAAAAAGGCAAGCTAAAACAGAACCCCCAAGATGGGAAAGACGACTGCCCATATGAAACCGTCCGATTATTGAAAAGAAGGCAGAGTCGGACAACTGACTTTAAGCAAACTGTGATGGAGCTTAAAGAAAAATTTTCTGTGGGAGAACCACGACTTCGACTCCGACTCCGAATCCGACTCAAACTTCCACTTTATTTCCTGGCCATTCCGTCCTTTTGGCATCTCCGGTAATAGCCACTGATACCTGGGCAAACAAATTGAATGAAATCAGCTCGTTAAAAAGTAAATAACTCTGATGAATGGATGAAATGCTCGTACACAAAAAGCAAACTCAACTTCCAGGTGGCCCCGGTTAGGATAGGCCAGTCCGGGATGGGGATAGGGATATGGTTGCCCAGGTGCCCCACAAATCCAGGTGAGGTTCTTCGTTCTCGGCGCCGTTCTGTCAGTCAATTGAAAATGAAATACAAATAAAAATGCAAACAACGACCACAACGCATTGGCCTCATACAAATGTTGGCTAAGTACAAGGGAGGGGGTACTGCCGGCTCCAGTGTACGCCCCTGTCGGCATCTGGACAGTCAAACAGGCCTGGTTGAGGAAATTAGTAGACAGCCCTTTCCCTGTTCCGCCATCCGGCCGGAGGTCAAGTCGGGCAGCTCAAAGGAGCTGAAAAGTAGAAAAAGCAAAGGGGAGTCTAAAAGCCAGCAAGGCAGTGCAGACAGGTCGTCGGGAGGGGGTGCAGCGACAGCTGCAGAGACGACGTTTTCCGGGGGAGAATAAGTTTCCATTCGCATTCATCGATGGATTTTCAATAACAGAACTTTACTCTGCCGCTTTGTTATGGGCCCGGGGCTTTCCTTTTCAAGGATATGACATTTAATTGCACTGGTTGCCAGCCCAAGTGCACTGAAGTTGGTGGCAGTTCTGCTTTAAAGTTACTCTTGACAGGGATAAGAGCTCTCGCGAACCGATGAAAACCATCTGAATGAGGCAGATGTGGTGAATACTATTATGAGATTGAACTGAAACTCAGCTTTAATCCTTAGATGTCTGCCACTTCTTTAACTAAAATCCATGGAACTGCTCAACAAAACACACCATATAACTTTCCCTCTGTACATCTAGCACATTATAGTTTTCCATAGTCACACCCAAAGTCATAAACTTAATTACATTGCTATAGCTTTTGGCAAACACAATCGCTGTCAAACACGTAGCCTGGCAACAAGATTTTCCCTGCTGTTGAGTGCACCTGCTCCAAACAAACCGCAGTTTATGAAAAGCAAAAGCCAAGTTACTGATGCCCCTGCTGCTGCCAATGGCAAAAACAGGAAACAGAAGCCAAAACCAAACCGAACCCCAACCACCAACCATGGCAGCGACTATAAGGAAATGCAGCAGCATCAGCGTCAGCCCAACACCATAACCCAACTCCACGCAAACGAAGTCAAAACCCATTCAACAACAGTTTCGCATAATTGTAAATTCAAGTGGAATGAATTCAATGAATGAATTTACGCTGAACTCGACAGAAAATACCAGCAGCGAATGTTGCTGTTGATGCTGATGTTAGTATGGTCCCAGAACAGGTAACACAGTGAAGAAGGTAAGGGACGCTGATGGCAATGACGATGACGATGGTGGCAATGCTAACGGTTACGTTTCCCAATGGCGCACAAACCATATGGCGCCAGAGTCAGGGTCGGAAGTGGAAGCTATTGCGGGTTGGCAGGAGCTGAAACGGGACCTGGAGCTGCCACGGAATCACGTTGCTTGCATATTTTCATTCATTCATTTCAACGTCAACGTCTGCCGTGGACGGGGACGAGCCGGGACTATGCGACTGGAGTTATGGAATGCATAACGGGTTGTTCTGCTCCCCTTATGTTCTCTTACTTCTCTATCTGCATCTGTATCTGTGAACTCCAGCAGCATTTGAATGTGCTCACTTCTGATAGTAGAAGTGTAGTAGAAGGGCCTTCAAGTATTTACGCCTTTATTTATTTAACATTTCAATTGCATATTTTCGCACAAAAGCGCGTGCCAAAGCGAAAGGATGCGGTAGAAGAGAGTCCCGACAATGGCAATGGTAATGGCAATGCCAGCAATTCTAACTGTGCTATGGCTGGGTCCTCAAAACACCCACAAATAGCTGGAAGGCTTACACGCGACCCATCCTGAAGTGTCCACAGCCAAAAGGCATTGCACCCAATCATAAATGCTCGTTTTGCTGCATCCTTGGATAGGATTCAAACGTGGAAATAAGTATATCGTAAGAACAGGGATGAAGGCTATGCATTGTCTACACATATGTTTAAAGTACTCTTTATGGGATCGGATATACTTTCAATTATGCAGTTTACGCTTAGTAAGTTCATTAAATGCAGCATTTTTGATCGAGATTGTTGTTTGTATTTTTGCCAAGGATTCGTAGATGCAAGTGACAGATTGATGGGCATGCCAAACATCATGTCCTGTTTATATAGTCTAGAAGAATACTTTCATTTTTCTTAAAGCCTCCGCCCCCCCCCCCCCCACCTGTTTAATTCCGACCCATCATCATCATCACCGCTATCATCGGTTTCACTGGCATAAGGTTCTATGTCAGCCCGAAAGTATGCAACACGAGAGTGGGACTCCCTTGGACTGTTCCAGCTCCCTGCCTGTCGAGGACATCGATTGTTATTGTGGGGGGCCAAACAATGGCACACATGGCCAAATACATTTGCCTACGCTGGCACAGACGGGGATGTCACTGCAGATATAGTCAATGAGTATGAGGATGAGATGAAGGCAAGATTGATGGTTGCCTCCTAAGTGATACCTGATTGAGTGTGTGAGTGCCGAGTGTTTGCCTTGGCATATTCAATGTTGACACGGCCCTGCTCCTACCTCATACCCAAAACCAGACCCTGGCCATGCCTCTTAAGTGTCATTTTGTGTTCTCGACACGCATTTTATGGCAGACTCGAAAAACTTTTTGATGCCCCAGACACGCGCCCAAGTAAGTTTGCGTATGTGGCGCCCATCCACTGGATCTCGGTGATGCTTTTGACACTGAGTGAGATAAATGGTGACAAGTTTGTAGGCCAATTTGCGAACCAAGGCAACTAAGGAGCCGGCGCCACACACGAGCTAACCGAGCACACAATTAGCTCCTCGGGGCGCCAACTGAGATGAGCCAAGATGCAATATCGATACGACCCTCACAGGGTGCTCCTTTGTAGCCCATTTCACATTGGCTGGAGTTTGAGTTGCTTTTGTAGATGGAGATGAAGATAGAGTGGGGACTCAATCTAGAGCTGGAGTTGCGCTCCCTTGTTGTTCGCGCTGCGCAGAGTTCCTGACTGTGGCTTAGAGCGTTTGTCGTAATCTTTGCGCCATCAATGGGGAATTACTTGACGAATTACATGCTTCATTTCGACTTCGCCGGCAGTCGGCTGCTGCTGCTGATGGAGATGGTAGATGGGAGAGTCTTGGCCAAGTTTCGGTCAGAACCGACCGACTCAGAGCTACAGAGATAGCATAAGTAGCGCAAATGCTATGCATTTGAGGTGAAGAGCAATCGTAGTAGCTGACGCAATTATCGGAAATGAAAGCTGGCCTTCAGCCACTTAGCGCTTGTTGTGGAAGCTCCCCAAAGTGTTGATTCTTGGCCTGCCAATTAGATATTGCCGTCGATTACCTTTGGATAGTTATTTGAAGATTGCTGAAAGCGTGATCTAGCTATTCCATATTCAAGGCTTACATAGATAAAATGTTACAAAATGAATTTCAATTTTTTAAAACTTAAGCTAGCTCTGCCTTAATTGAAAATAGGGCTACAATAGCCCTACGAAATAGGGCTTACAAATAATCCACCCTTAACCAGGATACTTCAAGTCAAGTTCCCCTGCCATCCGGCCAGCGGCTCCCTAACCTCTTAGTAATCCAGCTGCTAGGCAACAGCCAGTTGCTGCCCTCATACTCAGTCCTAGCCACAATTTATGCACTTTTCAATTTAAGAAGTGTGCACCCCACGCAGGGCAGCCGCCACGGCAAAGGGCAAAAGTAACCCCAAAAGCGGAAAAAATATGCGGTGGAGTGGACAAGAAGGGAACGGGAGGGCAGCTGCCATAATTATAATTTCTTAATGCAAATAAAAACTAGCTGTGCTGATTTTCCCTCTATAGAGGGAACCACAATTTAAGCAGTGTGGAGTTTTCCTTGGTCGCCTCGCGCTTTTTCTCTACACCGAAAGTCGTGCCTAAGGACTTCTTAAGACTCTATGCAACGTATATGTTCAGCCAGAGCAGATACACGTCTGTATAATTTTTAGAAATTGAATTTAATAGTTTTCTGGACATGTTTTTATATAATTTTGCAGGCATTCGTGCAGAGTAAGCAGTGGTCTGCCTATCGCAGAAACAGTTAAGGCATCCCTGCTGTATATACAAATTTTTTGTTCTTGCGCATTGGTAAAGAATACGCGGAAATGGTTAAAATGGCAATCTTTCCCGCTCCAGCTCCCACTCTTGTTCCTGTTCGTTGCTGGATTCGTTGCTGTTGACCATTGTTGCCATTGCTAGGCCAACAAACATCCATAGTTAATGAGTGAAATGAAAAGCCGTATCACCACACACTCGCCCCAATCCCATTCATTCTTTTGTCCATCCATTCATACTCGTACATATTTAGAGCTTGGCTTTTCAGCGCTATGCGCAATGAGCTTACATGGCGTATAATTAATATTAAATGTTATACTTATAAATTAAATAAAATACTGACGATGGAGGTGGAGCGCGAACTGGTGCTGGCTCTCCTGCCTTAGTGGCACGATTGATGACTCTGGCCGTCAAGCTTATTGCCACCCCATATGTACATATGTATGTATGTATGTATACTATGTACTATAAGGAGTATGCAGAGGCCTTATAGTATAGTATATGCTCTAAATGTTCCCCTTGTTATAAATGTATGTTTGCCAAGTTTGACTTGAGCCCGAGCACGACTGCCACTTGCGCCACTTCCGCTGTGCGGAAAAATGCTTTTGATTTGATTTTCACCAAAATGTCAACTTGACGTCAAGTCGGAGACGGTGGCGGACGCAGACATTGTCGCCGCCTTTGTTGTGCCGATTCTACAGCATGATTTATTGTTTTCATTAAATTGCGTGTAAACAATTTAGTGGCTGGTTGGCGCCCAACACCCAAGACCCTCCACCCACTCTCTTTCTTCCACAGCTGCCTTTAAGTTTATGAACTTTTAAAACACTTGATTTAAGGTTAAGTGTAACGATATTTCATTGCTTTAATGACACCGATAGACAAAAAATATGCATATCTGGAAGTTTACAGGAGAATAAAGACAAGATTTGAATCCATTTGTGGTTGCTTGCTGATCAAAATTAACTTCAAAGCTAAATTCTAGTTTAATTTAGTTAAAATAGCAATAAACTCGCTTTAAATCTTTGGCCTTCGTTTCTGCGGTCGTCTTATCTCTCCCAAGATAAGAACGAGATCAAAAGTATGTATCGATGTGTAGGGGAAATCACGTCACGGAAGCTGTGATAAGAGGGCAGCATCGTTCTCGCTCAAAGAGGATAGTGAGAGCAGAAGAACAGCGTATCTCACGCACTGTTAGCTCACTTTATTCTTCTCTCGCTGTTATCTCGCTACCTTATTAACATGCCTCTGTAACGACACTGCAGTGCTCTGGCAAACTGGTTTTTTCTCTGTTATGATCGTTCTCTGTTATATTGCTGCTTAATTAACATGCCTCTGTAACGACACTAGACAATTCGTTCCTTCTCTGTTAGCTCGCTGCTAAATCTGCAGAGATCTGAATTGCTTCTTATTTGACTTTTCATCTTTCTGCTATGGTATGGTGGCTATTTTGCTAAGGACATCACTCAAGAAAATCCATTAATTAAATTATATCAAGCGGCCTGCACTTATGCATAGCGAAAAGGAAATGAAAGCGATATACGTCTGCCCTATGTACATATATGTACAATGAAATGGGAGTGCAATTTTGTCTACCAATAAAGATGCCATAACAATAAGTAAAGCGAGCTAAGGAATGTTCCGAAAAGAAACTGCACACTTTGTTTTTTTATACCCGATACTCAAAATGAGTATTGGGGTATATTAGATTTGTGGTAAAAGTGGATGTGTGTAACGTCCAGAAGGAATCGTTTCCGACCCCATAAAGTATATATATTCTTGATCAGCATCAATAGCCGAGTCGATTGAGCCCTGTCTGTCTGTCCGTCTGTCCGTCCGTCCGTCCGTCCGTCCCCTTCAGCGCCTAGTGCTCAAAGACTATAAGAGCTAGAGCAACGATGTTTTGGATCCAGACTTCTGTGATATGTCACTGCTACAAGAATATTTCAAAACTTTGCCCCGCCCACTTCCGCCCCCACAAAGGACGAAAATCTGTGGCATCCACATTTATAAAGATACGATAAAACCAAAAACGCAGAATCGGTGTGGATGACCATATCTTCTACTGTGCAAAATCTGAACCAGATCGTATAATGATTATAGCCAGAATCAAGAAAACAATTTCATTCTTTCTCGCTCTGTCTCTCTCTAACACACAGGTTTCATTGTCGGTTTTGTCAATTGCAAAATATGAGTTCAAGGATCTCAGAACCTATAAGAGCCAGAGCAACCAAATTTGGTATCCACACTCCTGTGATATCGGACCTTGACCGTTTCATGTCCAAATTTCGCCACACCCCCTTCCCCCCCCGCAAAGGACGAAAATCTGAGGCATCCACAAATCTCAGAGACTATTAAGGCTAGAGTAACCAAATTTGGTATCCGCACTTCTGTTAGATCTCACTATAAAACGTATATCTCAGAATTTCGCCCCACCCCCTTCCGCCCCCACAAAAGACGAAAATCTGTTGCATCCACAATATTGCACATTCGAGAAAACTAAAAACGCAGAATCATAGATAATGACCATATCTATGATCCTATGATCTATCCAGATTGCTGAATCTGGATCAGATCGGATCATTTTTGTAGCCAAAAGCAAGAAGTCAATTTTCAGTGGCTACGCAGCGCCCGACGTCACGCTCAGACTGATTTTCTGTCTCTCTCGCACGCACTCTTTGTCGTGTGGTTCAATATTAGCGGCGTCTGCCGCAGGAGAGCCATACTGACTTAGTATCGGGTATAACTGTAGAGTTGCGGTGTCCGCAGCAACTCACAACGTTCCACCTCGTTTCTTATAACTTCGATGTTTTCGTTCCGATTTCAATTTTTATTTTTTTTAATTTTAGAGAAAAACATTAACTTTCAATTTTGTTAATAAATTTAAAAAAATGTCTAGCCTCTTATTTTTGATCGAATTTTTTGCTTAACACCGCTCATTAAGTTCTGCACACACTCTTTGGTAATCCTACGGGTCGCACGCATCCAGTTTTTTTTCATATCTTCCATGTTTTCGGAGAGACTGGCATAGTGCGCGGACGCCAGATCTGGCCAAAATATTCTTGACACATTGTGTTTTTCATAAATAGGTATAAGACGCTTTTTCAAACACTCCTTCATGTACACATCGGCGTTGATTGTCCCTTTTGTGAAAAAAGCACTGGTTCTTAGGCCACAGGTGCAAATGGCCTGCCATATTAGCACTTTCTCCCCAAATTTATCGACTTGAATTGTTGACACCGACTCGTCAACAGTTCCACCTTTAACTTTTGTATAAAACTGAGGGCCGGGTAAAGTTTTCGAGTCCAATTTGACATAAGTTTCATCGTCCATAATAACGCATTGAACTGCATCATTGAGAAAGCGATCATAAAGCTTTCGCACTCTCGTTTTGCCGACTTCTACTTGTCGCAGACTTTTTTTCTGCGTTGCCTTTCTGTTTTTTGTATGTCTTTAAATTATGGCGTTGCTTTATTCTTTGAACCATACTCATACTTGTTCGCGCTTTTTTTTGCCAATTCTCGAACGGACATCGTGTTATGTTTGTGGATTAAGGCTAATACTTTTTCATCAATATTTTGATCCCTTGGACCCTTTTTTCTCCCAGTTCTTGGTAGATCTTTTAAGGAACATGTCTCTCCAAACTTTTAACACTATTAACACTAACTTTGTAGCGTTTAGCTAATTGTCTGTAAGACACACCTTTTTCTGTGCAATAACTGTGCACAATTTTTTTGCGAACTTGCTCTTCAATTCGAGGCATCGTTGAAACTGATAAGCGAACATGCAAACAACGCAGAATTTCTCAAGCTTTCTAACGGTGCATCGAACGGCATGATCGAAAGCTCGCACTGCGAGAAATTGAAAGAAATTGTAAGTGTGCAGTTTCTTTTCGGCACATTCCTTAATATCCAATTACTGTGGTGTCCTAGGAGAAGCACTACCAACTGCCAGCAGTGCAAATGTAGCGTGAAAGGCGACCCTTCCCTATGCACTTGTACAGTGTTCTACTTATATGTGGCAAGCATGAAACAAATGCATAAGTAAATATTAGAAACGAGTGACTTTCAATATGCAGAGAGCGTCTGCAGCATTTTCATGTGGGATCCATGCGGTGGCTGGACTGGGATGGGTGTCAGTGTAGTGTACCACACAGCCAGCCATGTCTGAGTGCGTTTCCTCCAACGCATTTACGTTTATTGCATTTGTAAATTATTCACACTAGGATATTAAATGCAAATTTAACCCAACAGATACAATATCCAGCCAGTTTGCTACAGCCATACATCTATCTATTGGTGAATTACTCAACTCAGCTCCTGCATATGAAGGTCCCGGCTAACGGTAACTAGATTCCAGCTATTTCCATTCATTCAATGAAATTTGCCACTAACAACTTTTCGTAATGTTAGAACCAGGGACCGTAAATAATGATGAAGTCTAAGTTTTATCAAGTTACTCAAAAATAGTGATTATCAGTGAAGAAAAACGTAAAAAATTGAAATATAATTTTTACCAAGTAATTTGTATTATATAACTTAAAATGATTACGGTCCCTGGTTAGAACACGTATGTAAGTGCAAAAAAAAACCAAACCAGAGTCCTGCGAACCTTGGCAATATTGTTCCTCCGAGCTGTGCTGGTAATAAGGTGAGAAAAAATTAAAAATTCTCTTTATCACAGCCCCCTCCTTGTTCATATTCCACTACCCCACTAGAAATAGAAACTGCACTGAACAAGTGCTGAAAAGTTTCAATTCACTAGCAAATGTCCCTCACACGTAACTCGGTTTGTCTAAACACTGTTGACATCGATGTTCTGGGCAAAGTTTGCTGCCAAAGGTAGGTGCCTGGGAGCGTAACATGCGAATCAAATTCAAAGTGGCGAACAAAACTATAGGACCCAGGGCTGGGGAGGAAAAGGAAAAGTCCCAATCGAAGGACCCAGACCACATACTCTATGCAGAACCGCGTCACCTGTCTGACAATTATTTGACAATTATTTACACATACTATTGTATATGGAAAAAGGGTCCGATTCGAACGTCTAGCGAGCCCGAGTAAAAGGCAAAAGTGTGCCGTTTTTCAGTCAAATCAAAATGTTCAGAGTTAAGGAGCTGCTTCTGCCGCGCGCGATCTTCAAAAGCCACATCCTTGGCCTCCATCTACGGGGCATTAGAATGTATGGTTACGTAGCTGAAAAATACCAGCGCTGTCCTTGGCTACCGTTGGTACGCTGCATCATCTTCATGGTCTCCATCTGGGTGAGCACTGTTGCTATGCTGGCACGCGTCTTTCAAGGCTTCGAGAACCCCAACGATGGAGTGTTGTGCTGGGCCACGACCATCATGTACATTTCTCTGTCAATTTCTGTACTGAATGCTTTTGTGCAGAGGAAGCGTGAGTATTACTATTCGAGTTCCAAAGCTAAAAGATATTCATAAATTTCTGCAGGAGTCATAGGCATGATTCGTGCGATCCATGAGGATATACAAAAGCTAATGAAGGAGGCAGATGATCAGGAATTGGTGCTTATGTTGTCAACTCAGAAATATATTCGGATGACCACTTGGATGTTATGGTATCCTGCGCTATTGACTGGGATCATCGCGTTTATGGACTCCTTATACCGAACGGTTTTACTCACTCTATCCGTATTCAACATAACCGAACGCCGGAATGAACAACAGTACATCTTCCTATTAAAGGTCTATCCTTTCGGAGAAGTGTATAACAACTTTGTGTTCGGCTTATTTGGCACCTGGTACGCTCTTGGGCTGGGAATAAACGCTATTCCCCTGTGGAATTCTTTCATCGTGTGCCTCATTAAGTACGTGCACCTGAAGCTGCTTATACTCAAAAAGCGGGTGACGGAGATGGAAGTGAGTACTTCTTTACATTCTGCCCCAGTCCCTGTGGTTCTTTCCCGAATCTCCATTGCAGATCACGCGCTTCAATCCGCTCTTAGACCTGGATCGCCTGACACCCGCTCAGCTGAACCGCTGGCGAATGCGGCTCATAAAAGAGTTCGTGAAAGAGCACCTGAAGATATGGAGATTAGTCAAGGAGTTGGAGCAACTAATCTGTTTGCCTGTCTTGATAGACTTCATTTTCTTCGCCGTTTCGATCTGTTTTCAGCTATATGCCCTTATTGTAGCCGTAAGTATAGTGGAAGCGGCTGTTTATGTTGTTTTACGGTTATCTTTTGTGGCCTTGCAGACGCCCAACGAAATGGAGTACTTCTTAATTTTATGTTACATATCACTCACGACCTTGATTCTATTTTTCACTTATTGGCATGTAACACTAATTGGTGAATGAGTAAGTAAAATATATTGATTTATTTTCATTGTTGGCCCTAATTAAGCTAACTAATAAGTTTGAAATCCTTTTTTGGATTCTTTCTGAACTTTTTTCAACAATTCGACTTAATTCCAGCATGATGATTTGTGCTTCGCCTATTATTCAACACCCAGGAATGAATACGACCCTACAATGAAACGAACGATTCTCTTTATGATGATGCATGCCCAGAGTCCGTTGCGGATTCGTGCCCTGATGTTCCCAGTGGATCTGAGAACCTTTTTAGACGTAGGGAGCCGTTGCATCAATTGCCCATGAGGACCTACATTTCTCTGTATCTCTTTTTATACCCGATACTCAAAATGAGTATTGGGGTATATTAGATTTGTGGTAAAAGTGGATGTGTGTAACGTCCAGAAGGAATAGTTTCCGACCCCATAAAGTATATATATTCTTGATCAGCATCAATAGCCGAGTCGATTGAGCCCTGTCTGTCTGTCCGTCCGTCCGTCCGTCCGTCCGTCTGTCCGTCTGTCCGTCCGTCCCAGTTGCTTTTTGACTGCCACTCGAAGCAGACGTGTTTTTCAAGCGGTCCGCTATACCGTCGTTCGAGTAAAGTAAAAAGTGATTTTTCCAAGTGGAAAATATATTAAAATTGCCGCGAGATCACGCGCTGTTCGCCAGTGCAATCGCGTGTTAATTTGGTGAAAAAACAGAGCAGCTATTTGTAAATGAATATTTGTAAAATAAACGCTAAAAACAGCCACGTGCGGAACCTTAGTTCGTCAACAAGTGCGAATAGTTCGACAACAAGTCGGAATAGTTCGTCAGCACGTTCGAGTTCGAAGCTTTGGTTCGAAGCTTTGGCTTGAGTTCGGAGCTTTTCGGTTGGTGTCCCCGCTAAAACTTTCGGTTTTAGTCTCCGCTAGAACTTGCGGTTCGTGTCTCCGCTGAGACTTTTTGTTCGCGTCTCCACTAGTGCCGTTTAGTGTCGAGTCACGCCAATAGAGGGAGCCATAACTCGCCGGGTATGGAAGTGGATACGGAGGCCGACGCCAGCGACACTAGCCTGGCTAGTGTAGGGGCGAGCTCGTCGTCGAGCGTTCCCGCCCGCAGGCGGGGTCGGCCGAAGTCCTCAGCCGCCAAAAAGGGAGCCAAAAAGATCGGGCTTGGTATTGGGATAGCCGGAGAGCTGCCGATCCCTGCCGAGAGATCGCCGCCACCATCGCTCCCCTTTGAGGAGGCTCCAGGCACCTCTGGCGCCGCCGCTGCCGCTGCCACCACCGCTGCCAGTACCTCTGCCGCAGCTGCTACCATCGCTGCCACCACCGCTGCCGCCACCGCTGCTGCCACCGCTGCCACCACCGCTGCCGCTGCCACCACCGCTGCCGCTGCCACATGCCCGGCAACTGGCATTGTCGCGGCAGGCTACTCGGCCATCATTGCGGAAATGTCTGCGATCAGGATGGCGGTGAACGAGGCTGTGCTGAAGGGGCTGATGCCGCCAGAGGCTTCCATAGGAATCCTCGGCTGTGATGGAACTCGGAGCCATCATGCGCAGCTCTGGCCGTCAGTTCGCACTGGTCCAGGAGCCGTACGTCGATGGAGCAGGGCGGATTACCGGCCTTCCTTCTGGAATGCGAGTATTCCAGGACCGCCGAGGAAAAGCTGCTATCATCGTCGACGAACCGGACGCCATCTGCATGCCAATGGAGACCCTTACCACGGATTTTGGAGTATGCGTCAGAGTTACGGGAAGATTCGGCTCAATCTTCCTATGCTCCGTGTACTGCCAATTCGACACCGACTTGGCGCCGTACCTCAGGTACTTAGATGCGGTGCTGCTGCTGGGCAGCCGCACTCCTGTCATCTTTGGGCTCGACGCGAACGCAGTATCCCCAGCGTGGTTTAGCAAGCTCTCCGGATACAATCGGGGGCAAGCTAACTATGCACGGGGTGAGCTGCTGTCTGAGTGGATAACCGATAACGCCGGCTGCGTGCTCAATGAAGCTAGTCGGGTGTTTACATTCGATAACCGTAGAGGCCAAAGCGATATCGATGTGACAATCGTCAACCAAGCTGCGACTATGTGGGCCACATACGATTGGGAAGTGAAGGAATGGGACACCAGCGATCACAACATGATCCATGTTGTGGTGACGACTGACCCGAACGACGCAGTTGAGCCCATTGCTCCTGTGCCGTCCTGGAAGCTTTCCAATGCGCGCTGGCGATTGTTCGAGGAGGAAGTGGTAAGGGAGACAGCCGAATTACCGGAAGACACCGCCGAATCGCCGTTGGACAACCAAGTATCTGCACTGCGCTCTGTAGTGCACAGTGTGTGCGACAGAGTGCTGGGATGCAGCACACCGAGAGCCGCGAGAAAAGTAGTTTGGTGGACTGCCGAACTACACTCCAAACGCCGAGAGGTCAGGAGACTGAGGCGAAGGCTCCAGGACGCTCGTCGGCACGAGACCGACGCAGCACTACTCCTCAGCGCAGTACAAGAAGCTCATCCTGAGATCGAAGGAAGACAACTGGCGACGCTTCGTGGGAGAGAACAGAGATGATCCATGGGGGCACGTCTACAGGATTTGCCGAGGCCGCAAAAAGAGCACGGAGATTGGATGCCTTCGAACGGATGGTAGGCTGGTCGCAACATGGCGCGACTGTGCGGGTGTGCTCCTTCGCAACTTCTTTCCTGTTGCGGAGTCGAATGCAAACATAGCCATCCCGATCGAGGCTCCACCGGCCCTCGAAGCTTTCGAGGTTGATGCATGCGTCGCCAGGTTGAAGAGCAGACGCTCTCCCGGCATGGACGGCATCACAGGTGCCATTTGCAAGGCATTGTGGCGTGCCATCCCTCAGCACATGACAGCGATGTATTCCCGCTGCCTGGAGACAGGGTATTTCCCAACGGAATGGAAGCATCCTAGGGTGGTTCCACTTCTGAAGGGACCCGATAAGGACCGGACCGATCCTACCTCATATCGGGGTATCTGTCTGTTGCCAGTGCTGGGCAAAGTGCTTGAGGGCATCATGGTGAATCGTCTGAAGGACACCATTCCGGATGGCTGCAGATGGCAATTTGGCTTTCGCCAAGGACGTTGTGTGGAGGATGCTTGGAAACACGTCGTGAGTACTGTTTCGGACAGCCGGTCGAAATACGTGCTCGGAGTCTTCGTGGACTTCAAGGGAGCCTTCGACAACGTCGAGTGGAATGCTGCACTACGCCGCCTCCTTGAGCTGGGATGCCGAGAAGCAAGCTTGTGGCGAAGTTTCTTCTCCGGCCGGAGTGCGAGCATCGTCAGTAGGCATGGAGTAGCCACTGTTCCGGTGACACGAGGTTGCCCGCAGGGGTCCATAAGTGGTCCATTTATATGGAACATCTTAATGGACGTGTTGCTCCAGCGCTTAGAGCCCCTTGGTGCGCTCAAAGGCATACTTAGACGGCCGCCAGTGGTACGGTTTGCTGGAGCAAGCCTGCCATATAAGCGCAAGTATCGGTACCTGGGCATCACGGTCGGCGAGCGGTTGAGTTTTCTCCCGCACATCACGGGCTTGCGTGATAAGCTGACCGGAGTCGTAGGGGCATTGTCGCGCGTACTGCGGGTTGACTGGGGACTCAGTCCCCGCGCAAAGCGGACAATATATGCCGGACTCATGGTGCCCTGCGCACTATTTGGTGCCTCGGTTTGGTCTGTCGTGACGACGACGCAAGTGGTTGCCAGGAGGCATCTGCTTGCGTGCCAAAGGATCATCCTGATTGGATGCCTACCGGTATGCCGAACAGTGTCCACCATGGCGCTGCAAGTACTAGCTGGAGCCCCCCCGTTTGATCTGGTTGCCAGACGCCTGGCAATCAGCTTCAAACTAAAGCGTGACTACCCGCTGGAGGAGAGCGATTGGCTGTACGGCGAAGATTTGGCAAATCTTAGCTGGAAGCAGAAGATGGCGCGACTAGACGAAGGCCTGTTGTGCGAGTGGCAACGCAGATGGGATGATGGTGACTCCCCAGGTCGGGTGACGCACCGCTTCATCCCGAACGCAGGCTTCGTTTACAGCGAACGAAGGTTTGGCTTCACGCTGCGCGCTGGGTTCCTGCTGACGGGCCACGGATCGCTCAATGCATTTCTGCATGGAAGAAGCCTTAGCAACACGCCAGCATGTCTATGCGGCGCAGAACGCGAGGATTGGCAGCACTTCCTGTGCTTGTCCCCTCTATGCAGACTTGCGAGACCTCGATGGACTTGGAGTGCAGTACACGGATGGCGACTGGACCTTCTCCGATGTGACGGCTTCTCAGGAGAGAATGCGGACTCTCGACGGGTTCGCCGGACTGGCGTTCTCCAGGCGACAGCAGCTGCTGAACGCGCAAGCGGCGCACGGGCTGGGTGGATTCCCTATCCAGGCCGGTCGGGGCTAAAAGGGAGGATCGAGCTGAGTCCTTAAGATCGGTACCACGGGTTGTGCAGTTCCAAGGCTGCACATTGAGGTCGGCCCCCTAGTGGTAGTATCGTGGTGGCTGTGGTTGATACCCAAACGTTACGCGGGGAGAGCCGCTAGGCTCCTCGTGGAGTTGCGCTCTCAACCGGGTGCCGAGACCCATAGATCGGAAGACGTGTTAGATACACCTCGCCCCTCACCAAGGAGGATTGTATGCCCGACCAGGATACTTTCAATTGGTACCGGAAGAGTCGCTATGTACATAGCTATAGCTTCTTTTTAGGGGCGCTAACTGGCGCATCGTACCAGGTTCCTGCGTATGTAGCGGTGGTGCGTGATGGCGTGATATATGTATATATATCGCACTAATCGAGGCTAAGCTGCAAATAAACATTAGACGCCGTGGTTGAAATCCCTCCCTGAGGAACCGCCACGTAAAATAAAGCTGAGAGATCAGATTCATTCTGTCCGTCCGTCCGTCCGTCCCCTTCAGCGCCTAGTGCTCAAAGACTATAAGAGCTAGAGCAACGATGTTTTGGATCCAGACTTCTGTGATATGTCACTGCTACAAAAATATTTCAAAACTTCGCACCGCCCACTTCCGCCCCCACAAAAGACGAAAATCTGTGGCATCTACATTTTTAAAGATACGATAAAACCAAAAACGCAGAATCGTAGAGGATGACTATATGTTCTAGAGTGTAAAATCTCAACCAGATCGTATAATTATTATAGCCAGAATCAAGAAAACAATTTCATTCTTTCTCGCTCTGTCTCTCTCTAACACAGGTTTCATAGTCGGTTTTGCCAATTGCAAAATATGAGTTCAAGGATCTCAGAACCTATAAGAGCCAGAGCAACCAAATTTGGTATCCACACTCCTGTGATATCGGACCTTGACCGTTTTGTGTCCAAATTTCGCCACACCCCCTTCCGCCCCCGCAAAGGACGAAAATGTGGGGCATCCACAAATCTCAGAGACTATTAAGGCTAGAGTAACCAAATTTGGTATCCGCACTTCTGTTAGATCTCACTATAAAACGTATATCTCAGAATTTCGCCCCACCCTTTTCCGCCCCCACAAAGGACGAAAATCTGTTGCATCCACAATATTGCACATTCGAGAAAACTAAAAACGCAGAATCATAGATAATGACCATATCTATCAGATTGCTAAATCTGGATCAGATCAGATCATTTTTATAGCCAAAAGGAACAAATCAATTTGCACTGGCTACGCAGCCCCCGACGTCACGCTCAGACTGATTTTCTGTCTCTCTCGCACGCACTCTTTGTCGTGTCGTTCATTATTAGCGGCGTCTGCCGGAGGGGAGCCATACTGACTTAGTATCGGGTATAACTGTAGAGTTGCGGTGTCCGCTGCAACTCACAACGTTCCCCCTCGTTTATACATATAAATATGTAAGTACTTATGGTCATATCCGCCAAAATGTTCGCTCTGCCAAAAATGTTTTAAAAGACAGTAAAAACATATTTCCAAATAAATCTGCCACGATAGTATTTTCTAAATTTATCTAATTTAAGCAACTGACAACAATTTCATTAGCTTTGATCCATTTTTCGGATTTTTTTGAATATTTGTGTTCCGTTTTTCCTTTATTATTATCGCCTGTGATAAATAAAAAGCTATTCGGTGGATAAGGGTACTGAATAGATAGGGTCCTGGTGGAAAAAAGATCGTGCCGCCTTTTTGTAATTTTTTTTTTCACAAACACAAACTTGGTCCCTGTTGGATGCGCTTTTTAATTTAATTTTCGTAGGCCACAGTGCACTTCAAACCGCTTATACAAGCACAGACAAGGACAGACACGTACGAAAATATCGGGTTCTCGCAACCACCCAGCCACCCACACACAAACACACCCATGTATCCACCACACTACACACGGCTTCGGCTTACAAAAGCACAGTCGAGAGCAGTCGAGGACAAGCCGGAAAAGCGAGCACCACCCAAACCATGGTGAGGCGCCCGCTTTCATTCGCTTCGTTTAGCAAAGTGGATGTTAAGTGTAATGCGATTTTTATGTAAATTTTTGCCAAAAAAAACCAAATGGCCCGAAATACACAGACTGAATAAGAGAGCCAACGGTTTGATGATTTCGTTGCCACGGTCACGGCCAGCTTCCAGCCAGACAGAGCAGCGCAACAGCCAACTAACTGACTGGATGGTTGGATAGGCGGGAGTGGTCGTCACAAGAACACACACCACACCCCCATCCTGCTGACAACGATGTCTGTCGCCGCTCGACACAGACAAGTGGCAATATTCTTACGTCGGCAAAGGTACGATTTTGCCATGAGCAATTGTGTTCACAATAAGCTTTCATCACATCCCATGTTCAAATTGTTTGCTTCAAATTCATTATCAGAAGGTGTCATTAGGTAAAGACCATCAGTTCAACCGACAACTCTAGGCAGGAGCAACCCCGTCAGAATCGTGGTAATAAAAAATAATCACTCAAGAGCATAGCTCGCAAATAACTGTTGACACTTTCGGCGTGTCTGATAAAAACCTCTCATTGACGGACACATTGAGAAAATGGACTGAAAAGACCCGATCAAATCTGTTTTTGCTCAACTCGCTCTTCGCTCAAGAAAAGACCGATTTTTTCACTTCTCTTTTGTTCCTGTTTTTCACTGAGCATCTTGTCGCGAGTGAACAAACAAAGTGTCTTTTGCGTATGTATGTATGCGTGCTTGTACGTGTGATGCTTATGGCAGCGAAAAATTTTTGAGAATTCTATACGGTTTGACTATTGGAGCTTAAAATGAATCGTGAAAAGCAAAACGAAAATGTTCGTTTGCCAATTTTGCAAATAAATATACATATTACAATACAATAGCCCAAAGGATGCGGAAAACATTAATAAATAAACATATACACGAAAAAAAAACTAAAAACACTTTACTCAGACACTTTTTTGGTTCTGCTCATCTAAAGACACTTTTGCTGTGAGCGCTTGACCAAAGTGTCTTTCTAAGTTGTTATTGTGAGACACGATCGTGTGTCAGGCTCACCCGAAAACCCGAAACACATAACACAAGCGAAGAGACAAAAAGTGTTCTGCTCAGTGAGAGACCGTGTCTTCGTGGTCTTTTTCGGTTTTGTCAGTGACGAGACAGCAAAGGGAAAAAGTGTTGACCGTCGTTTGCGAGCTATGCTCAAGAGTCATAATTTTCTATCATCGACTGGCCTTTTAGTATTGGGTAGAACGTCAGTCTACCACTTCTAATGACAATCGTTTCGTCGCAAGTAGCTCTCACTTAGGGAAGTGCACGGTAGAACTGATTGGGAATAACAAGCACAAAGCTGAGGAAAAATGTGAGCGCCTAAACACTGATAATGGCAAAACTGCTTCCTAGAATGTCCGAACAGATGGCGCTGTGAAACGAGTTCGGAAGAACACTAAAAGAATCAAAAGAGTACTTTCCCATACCGGGAATTGAACCCGGGCCTTCTGCGTGAAAGGCAGATATCCTAGCCACTAGACCATATGGGATATAGTCATCGTTGGTCCAAAACTGCATTTTATTAGAAATGACTAGGAATTTTTTTATTTTTAACTCTCCGCCAAAGCAAATTATAAAATTTTAAGTTTTCTTAGCCGCCAACATCCAAAACTTTTTGTCGTTAGACATTGAAACACTATTTTAATAAAAAATGTGGTGTTTCTTAAAATTTCGCAAACAGTGAACGTTAGACGCTTAGTACTTTATGATTTAAGTTATCAATTTGCCGTATTATTTATTCGAAAAGTAAAATTATTGTTCTATTATAAACTCTAACCTAATGACGAGGACGGTAAACATTTATAATTATGAGATCGTAATAGTTTAACATATATATATATTAAATTGTTTTTTAATGGTTATTCAATGAGCAGGAACTATTTATTCCATATTTGTATGTGCAGCTGAAGTTGGTGGCAATGAAATTAGTTTTCGTTAAACCATAACAAACTGAACAAGTCCGTTAAGCAGAACTTGTGTCTGGAACAAGAAATACTGCGGTATGGAATATGTGGACTACAAATATGCATCCGCAAGAGTGCAATTGCTAGAACCGCTAACAAATCTTAAGGTGCCTATTATTAGCCTTGCCAACAATCTAGCAACATCTGTTCTGTATCGGAAAGTGACTACCTTTTTCAAATGCATGCCATTGTTGATGGCATCATTTGCGATGTCTTTAAGTAAGTCTTTAAGTCTTTATGGAACTCTTTCTCAATTCTGCATTTCAATCGTACAATAGATACATATGCATATACATACATATGTATGTACATAAACATATGTAAATACACATACATAACTATGTACTAATACGATTCTAAATTAACTGTATTTTATGTATAACCGACAGACCTTGGTACTTTTTTCGTCTTGTTGGGTGTTTTCTATTCAAATTGGTGTAGGCTTCTCTACGGCCATATTCCACTAGACTGGAATGTAACCAATGTAATTACCAGATTGAGACCTTATGGGAAAATCAGGGAGATATAGTATATTAAAATACATATGAAACACGAACATGTTCATTGAAGATTGCCTTTGCTTTTGCAAACTTGGTTCAATTACAAATTGGACGTGTCAGTTCAAATCTCCCATATTGTCTAGTGGTTAGGATATCCGGCTCTCTCCCGGAAGGCCCGGGTTCAATTCCCGGTATGGGAAGCTATGTGATGACATGTTTTTAACATTTTTTTTAGTCTAGTACTTGTTCATACAGTTTAACTTCCATAAGTCGAACCCCTATTATCCAAAGATTCATTGAGACTTCGATTATAGCTGCGACTCAACGCTCTTACATTTAAATACAATCTCTGACAAGACCGCTGCCGCTTCATAGTAAAAGAGATTAGGACTCGTATTTATATATGTTATGTATCAAAATTGATAAATCTCGAAGTTTTCTTTCGTCTTCATATTTCTGCACCGAAAAATTTGGATTTGCGAAAGGAAAAGTATATTGAAACGGCCTACCTCTTTACCAGGTATTATGCCATGGGTCTACTAGATTTGTACGGAAAATGAATGGAAGAGGGAAGCGTTTCCAACCCCATATAGTGTATAAGTTAACGTACCCAATTCTATTGAGCTCTTATACGAGTTGTAAACAATCTTTGGCTTTCCAAAACGAAAACAATTTCAATCTTGGGCCTCCGCGTAATTGATTTCTAAGATGTACAATCTCAAGGGCTCCCGCCGCAATCCCAATCTTTGACACTCGCCTAAATGGAAAACCAATGTTTGCCCACACCCGGCTTCTCATAAACAATCTCACTCCCGGCTTTCTGCAGATCCTGCACTTTAGGCATTTTACAGTTCTCTCTTTGGATGACGAAATCCAATACTCGGGATGGCGAAATCAATTGAAATGTTTATAGAAAAACTATTCCCGAAAGGGATCAACGATGCAAAGATCAGAAAGTTCAAGTCAGTCTTGATCCAGAAGCGACACCGCAAAGTCGAGCTAAAAATTAAGATCGCGCAAACCCTTTGCCCGGAATCCTTTGTGACCCTCTACTTAAATCTATATCAGTGAAGTTAGAAGTAAAATAAAAACTTTTTAAAAACACAATCCGCTACCGCAGTTATTTAATTGGCGCCAAAAGTGGGGCGACGTTGTATAAAAAGCACCGAATAATAAAAGTGTTGCGTCGTGCCGAAACCCGAAGGACAATTAATTAATGGAATAAATCCTTCAGATATAAAAACGCGGAGTGACTGTGAGATATAAGATAAGAAAAAGTGAGATAAAAAGGAAACAAACCGGAGCTTAGGGTGTGCAAAAATAAATACAATATACAATACAAATACAAATACAAATACAATACAAAATACAAATAAATACAAAAGCTAATCAAGACAATTCAAAAATACAAAAAAACCAAAGTTTTTAAACAAAACCAACCAAACCAAAACACAAAGAAAGTGAAACTATCAGCTAAACCAAAGAAGGAAGACCCCCAGAAGATCCAGTTAAACAAAGAAATTTAAGAAGGAAGACCCGTTCGAAGACCTGTCAGTCAAATCAAGAAGGAAGACCCGTTCGAAGATCTGTCAGCCAAACTAAGAAGGACGACCCCTACCGGATAGTTCGTGAGCAAAAGTTGTATTACTAAATATATAAGTTCAATTAGGTTATATTAGATTATAAAAACAAACATATAAGAAAAATTTAAGGTGGATCAACTAACTTTAGATTTTGAAAAACTAAAAATGATTAACTCACAAACAAGGACCGATCTCACTGCAGATCTGGTCAAACAATTGATAGCACTTCAAATTTCACAAGTACAGGAGCAAATTGTAAATTTAAAACAACAAATAGAAACTAAATCCGATCAGGTATCAGATTATCAGGCAGAAACAATAGACGAGACAATAAAAGATGACACCACATTAAAGGTAATAGAATCCCTACCAATTTTCAATGGTGGATTAAACCAATACGTAGGATGGAGGGAAGCTGCAGAAACTGCAGTGAAGTTATATAAGAAAGAAAGTAAGCAATATTATATTGCCTTAACAATTTTGAGAAACAAAATAACAGGACCAGCACATGACGCACTGACCAACCACGGGACAGTTTTAAATTTTGATGCCATACTATCACGACTTGACTTTGTTTACAGTGACAAGAGACCAATTTACATAATAGAACAGGAGTTAAGCGTTCTCCGACAAGGGAACCTTTCAATACTAGATTTCTATAACGAGGTTAACAAGAAAATGACCTTGTTAATAAATAAGACAATAATGACTCACGGAAAGAACAGTGAAATCACGAAAGAAACAAATAAGAAAATTAGAGACAATGCCTTACGCATTTTTGTCACTGGCCTAAACGGCGGCATTGCAGAAATCCTATTTTCATTGAACCCCCCAGATTTACCGAATGCCTTGGCAAAGGTACAGGAATTGCAATCAAATAACATTCGGGCCCAATTTGCCTACCAATTCAGTGGCCCCAGAAATTCAGGGAATAATAACTACAATGCATTAAGATTCAACCAACGACAACCAAGGACTAATAGTTCACCATTCGACCAAAAAAGGGATCTTCAGAGGAATAACATGTCATGGGGATAACCCTATTTCTTGGGTAATAGACAACAAAATCAGGCCCCAGAACCAATGGATATAGACGAATCGATACAAATCAAGAACCGACAGAACAGCAATCAATTCAGGGGAAATAATAATAATAGAAATTATCGGGAGAATACTAACGGTTATTATAGGAGAAATAATAACAATTATAACCAAGCTCAGCATTTTAGGGCAAACGTAGTACCGAATAATCAGTCTAACGAAAATCAGGCGCAGAAACGAAAGCCAAACGAAATGTCGGAACAACCGGCTAATAAAGCAATGCGGATAAATAACATTGAGGAGGACCATTTTTTAGATCAGCCCCCGAAGTAGGTCTGCCCTACTTAAAAAGAGTAGATACAAAAATAAACAGAGAATTAAAAGTTTTGATTGATAAGGAAGCAACTTCCTGTTATATAAAAAAGTGAATTTACGAAAATAAAAAAGAATTATCAATTTATAAGAAAGTTGCTACAGTGAATGGGTTTTCAATAATTAAATATTTCCATAATATAACTATTTTCAACACAAAACAAGTGTTTTATGAAATAGATGGAATGGAGGCAGATTTACTAATAGGATTTAACCTATTAAAGAAAATCGGAGCTGTTATTGATACAGGAAAGGGGACTTTAAGTTATAAAGACAATGAGGAGAAACTAATATATGACGAGGTCCTTTCTTTAAACAAATTAACCTTTATAGAAGGAAAAACCATCCTTCCGTTGAAGGAATATATAATAAAAAAATATTTTGAAGAAGAAAAATAAATGAAAAGTGATTCAGTAAAGGTAGAAGGAAGTTTATATAGCTTGGGATCAAAAAATCCTGAGCACGCCGACGAAGAATTATCCGTCAATAGTTTGGGATTCAAATATCCTGAGCCCGCCGTCGTTGAATTATCCGGCATCCAAAGTTTTAATAGTTTGCTCTTAAAATATCCTGAGCACGCCGTCGTTGAATTATCCGACATTAAAAGTTCGAATAGCTTGGGATTAAAGAATCCTAAACACGCCGTCGTTGAATTATCCGACAATGAACAATTTAAAAGTTTGGGATGCAAAAATCCTGAACGCGCCGTCGTAGAAATATCCAACATTCAAAATTATGCAAATTCTGAATTGAAAAAAATGAAATTGTATAACACAATAACCTACAAAGAGGACAATTTAGAAAATCTCAGAGAGAAAATGGTATCTATCATCGAAGAAGACCATGCCAATATAAATTTACAGTTACCGTTCAGAACGGATATAAAAGGAGAGATTAACACTGAACATGATAGACCGGTATATGGCAAGCAGTATCCATATGCTTATTCGGTTAACGATTTCGTTAATAACGAAATAAGTAAAATGTTAGATGAAGGTATAATCAGACCTAGTAAAAGCCCATATAATTCACCGGTAATAGTAGTACCAAAGAAGGGAGTAAATGAGGACGGAACTCCTAAACATAGATTAGTAATAGACTTTAAGAAACTTAATGAAAACACCATACCGGATAGATACCCTATGCAAGATCCTTCAGTAATCCTTGCCAATTTAGGTAAGGCAAAGTATTTCTCGGCCATTGATTTAGAGTCAGGTTTCTATCAGATTTTAATGAGGGAATCAGATATTGAAAAAACATCTTTTTCCATAAATAACGGCAAATATGAATTTCTAAGAATGCCTATGGGATTGACGAACGCTCCCAGAATTTTCCAAAGGGCAATGGACGATATACTTAGAGAACAAGTTGGGAAAACTTGTCACGTCGATATGGACGATATAATAATATTTTCAAAAACTATAGAACAACATTATAAAGATCTAATTCATATAATACAGATATTGCAAAACGCTAACATGAAAATTTCCCTAGAAAAGTCTAAATTCTTTCAATTGGAAACCAAATTTCTGGGATACATTGTTTCCCAAAATAATAAATCCTTTAATAATTTAAAGGACAGTTAAATAGCACATATTGAATTAGAACAACCAGATTACAATAAAAAATTCAAATTAACCACAGATGCATCGGACATAGCAATAGGTGCAGTTTTGTCGCAAGATGGGAATCCCATAACATTTATTTCTAAAACTTTAAGTAAAACCGAGCAATTATATGCTACTAATAAAAAGGAATTATTAGCTATTGTATGGGCATTAACAAATTTGCGAAATTTGTCTCCTTTGCGGGGGCGGAAGGGGGTGTGGCGAAATTTTGAAACAAACTCGTCTCGGTCCGATATATTAGGAGTGTGGATACCAAATTTGGTTGCTCTAGCTTTTGTAGTCTCTGAGATCTAGGCGCTAATGTTTTACTCTAAGCAAAGCCGCCTATGCTACGTGTGTGTTAGAGAGAGACAGGGCGAGAAAAAATGAAATTGTTTTCTTGATGCTGGCTATAATAATAATACGATCCAATTCAGATTCCGCTGTCTTAAAGATGTTGTCATTCTCTACAATTCTACGTTTTTGGTTTTGTCGTATCTTTAAAAATGTGGATGCCACAGTTTTCGTCCTTTGTGGGGGCGGAAGTGGGCGGGGCGAAGTTTTGAAATATTCTTGTAGCAGTGACATATCACAGAAGTCTGGATCCAAAACATCGTTGCTCTAGATTTTATAGTCTTTGAGCACTAGGCGCTGAAGGGGACGGACGGACGGACGGACGTACGGACGGACGGACGGACAGACAGGGCTCAATCGACTCGGCTATTGATGCTGATCAAGAATATATATACTTTAAGGGGTCGGAAACGATTCCTTTTGGACGTTACACACATCCACTTTTACCACAAATCTAATATACCCCAATACTCATTTTGAGTATCGGGTATAAAAATATTTTGAAGAAGAAAAAAAAATGAAAAGTGATTCAGTAAAGGTAGAAGGAAGTTTATATAGCTTGGGATCAAAAAATCCTGAGCACGCCGACGAAGAATTATCCGTCAATAGTTTGGGATTCAAATATCCTGAACCCGCCGTCGTTGAATTATCCGACATCCAAAGTTTTAATAGTTTGGGATTAAAATATCCTGAGCACGCCGTCGTTGAATTATCCGACACTAAAAGTTCGAATAGTTTGGGATTAAAGAATCCTGAACACGCCGTCGTTGAATTATCCGACAATGAACAATTTAAAAGTTTGGGATGCAAAAATCCTGAACGCGCCGTCGTAGAAATATCCGACATTCAAAATTATGCAAATTCTGAATTGAAAAAAATGAAATTGTATAACACAATAACCTACAAAGAGGACAATTTAGAAAATCTCAGAGAGATAATGGTATCTATCATCGAAGAAGACCATGCCAATATAAATTTACAGTTACCGTTCAGAACGGATATAAAAGGAGAGATTAACACTGAACATGATAGACCGGTATATGGCAAGCAGTATCCATATGCTTATTCGGTTAACGATTTCGTTAATAACGAAATAAGTAAAATGTTAGATGAAGGTATAATCAGACCTAGTAAAAGCCCATATAATTCACAGGTAATAGTAGTACCAAAGAAGGGAGTAAATGAGGACGGAACTCCTAAACATAGATTAGTAATAGACTTTAAGAAACTTAATGAAAACACCATACCGGATAGATACCCTATGCAAGATCCTTCAGTAATCCTTGCCAATTTAGGTAAGGCAAAGTATTTCTCGGCCATTGATTTAGAGTCAGGTTTCTATCAGATTGTAATGAGGGAATCAGATATTGAAAAAACATCTTTTTCCATAAATAACGGCAAATATGAATTTCTAAGAATGCCTATGGGATTGACGAACGCTCCCAGAATTTTCCAAAGGGCAATGGACGATATACTTAGAGAACAAGTTGGGAAAACTTGTCACGTCTATATGGACGATATAATAATATTTTCAAAAACTATAGAACAACATTATAAAGATCTAATTCAAATAATACAGATATTGCAAAACGCTAACATGAAAATTTCCCTAGAAAAGTCTAAATTCTTTCAATTGGAAACCAAATTTCTGGGATACATTGTTTCCCAAAATATCATTAAAACAGATCCAGACAAAATCTCCACAATACAAAACTATCCAATTCCTAAAAATATCAGAGAGCTACGTAGCTTCTTAGGACTAACAGGGTATTACAGAAAATTTGTCCGAAATTATGCTACAATAGCCAAACCATTAACAAAATATCTGAGTGGAGTAAATGGGAAAGTTTCACGAAGGGCATCCAAGAAAACATTAATACAGCTGGATGAACCAGCAATGGGAGCATTTAATAATTTAAAGGACAGTTTAATAGCACATATTGAATTAGAACAACCAGATTACAATAAAAAATTCACATTAACCACAGATGCATCGGACATAGCAATAGGTGCAGTTTTGTCGCAAGATGGGAATCCCATAACATTTATTTCTAAAACTTTAAGTAAAACCGAGCAATTATATGCTACTAATAAAAAGGAATTATTAGCTATTGTATGGGCATTAACAAATTTGCGAAATTTGTCTCCTTTGCGGGGGCGGAAGGGGGTGAGTCGAAATTTTGAAACAAACTCGTCTCGGTCCGATATATTAGGAGTGTGGATACCAAATTTGGTTGCTCTAGCTTTTGTAGTCTCTGAGATCTAGGCGCTAATGTTTTACTCTAAGCAAAGCCGCCTATGCTACGTGTGTGTTAGAGAGAGACAGGGCGAGAAAAAATGAAATTGTTTTCTTGATGCTGGCTATAATAATAATACGATCCAATTCAGATTCCGCTGTCTTAAAGATGTTGTCATTCTCTACAATTCTACGTTTTTGGTTTTGTCGTATCTTTAAAAATGTGGATGCCACAGTTTTCGTCCTTTGTGGGGGCGGAAGTGGGCGGGGCGAAGTTTTGAAATATTCTTGTAGCAGTGACATATCACAGAAGTCTGGATCCAAAACATCGTTGCTCTAGATTTTATAGTCTTTGAGCACTAGGCGCTGAAGGGGACGGACGGACGGACGGACGTACGGACGGACGGACGGACAGACAGGGCTCAATCGACTCGGCTATTGATGCTGATCAAGAATATATATACTTTAAGGGGTCGGAAACGATTCCTTTTGGACGTTACACACATCCACTTTTACCACAAATCTAATATACCCCAATACTCATTTTGAGTATCGGGTATAAAAATATTTTGAAGAAGAAAAAAAAATGAAAAGTGATTCAGTAAAGGTAGAAGGAAGTTTATATAGCTTGGGATCAAAAAATCCTGAGCACGCCGCCGAAAAATTATCGTTCAATAGTTTGGGATTCAAATACCCTGAACCCGCCGTCGTTGAATTATCCGACATCCAAAGTTTTAATAGTTTGGGATTAAAATATCCTGAGCACGCCGTCGTTGAATTATCCGACACTAAAAGTTCGAATAGTTTGGGATTAAAGAATCCTGAACACGCCGTCGTTGAATTATCCGACAATGAACAATTTAAAAGTTTGGGATGCAAAAATCCTGAACGCGCCGTCGTAGAAATATCCGACATTCAAAATTATGCAAATTCTGAATTGAAAAAAATGAAATTGTATAACACAATAACCTACAAAGAGGACAATTTAGAAAATCTCAGAGAGAAAATGGTATCTATCATCGAAGAAGACCATGCCAATATAAATTTACAGTTACCGTTCAGAACGGATATAAAAGGAGAGATTAACACTGAACATGATAGACCGGTATATGGCAAGCAGTATCCATATGCTTATTCGGTTAACGATTTCGTTAATAACGAAATAAGTAAAATGTTAGATGAAGGTATAATCAGACCTAGTAAAAGCCCATATAATTCACCGGTAATAGTAGTACCAAAGAAGGGAGTAAATGAGGACGGAACTCCTAAACATAGATTAGTAATAGACTTTAAGAAACTTAATGAAAACACCATACCGGATAGATACCCTATGCAAGATCCTTCAGTAATCCTTGCCAATTTAGGTAAGGCAAAGTATTTCTCGGCCATTGATTTAGAGTCAGGTTTCTATCAGATTTTAATGAGGGAATCAGATATTGAAAAAACATCTTTTTCCATAAATAACGGCAAATATGAATTTCTAAGAATGCCTATGGGATTGACGAACGCTCCCAGAATTTTCCAAAGGGCAATGGACGATATACTTAGAGAACAAGTTGGGAAAACTTGTCACGTCTATATGGACGATATAATAATATTTTCAAAAACTATAGAACAACATTATAAAGATCTAATTCATATAATACAGATATTGCAAAACGCTAACATGAAAATTTCCCTAGAAAAGTCTAAATTCTTTCAATTGGAAACCAAATTTCTGGGATACATTGTTTCCCAAAATATCATTAAAACAGATCCAGACAAAATCTCCACAATACAAAACTATCCAATTCCTAAAAATATCAAAAAGCTACGTAGCTTCTTAGGACTAACAGGGTATTACAGAAAATTTGTCCGAAATTATGCTACAATTGCCAAACCATTAACCAAATATCTGAGTGGAGTAAATGGGAAAGTTTCACGAAGGGCATCCAAGAAAACATTAATACAGCTGGATGAACCAGCAATGGGAGCATTTAATAATTTAAAGGACAGTTAAATAGCACATATTGAATTAGAACAACCAGATTACAATAAAAAATTCAAATTAACCACAGATGCATCGGACATAGCAATAGGTGCAGTTTTGTCGCAAGATGGGAATCCCATAACATTTATTTCTAAAACTTTAAGTAAAACCGAGCAATTATATGCTACTAATAAAAAGGAATTATTAGCTATTGTATGGGCATTAACAAATTTGCGAAATTTGTCTCCTTTGCGGGGGCGGAAGGGGGTGTGGCGAAATTTTGAAACAAACTCGTCTCGGTCCGATATATTAGGAGTGTGGATACCAAATTTGGTTGCTCTAGCTTTTGTAGTCTCTGAGATCTAGGCGCTAATGTTTTACTCTAAGCAAAGCCGCCTATGCTACGTGTGTGTTAGAGAGAGACAGGGCGAGAAAAAATGAAATTGTTTTCTTGATGCTGGCTATAATAATAATACGATCCAATTCAGATTCCGCTGTCTTAAAGATGTTGTCATTCTCTACAATTCTACGTTTTTTGTCGTATTTTTACTAATGTCGATGCCACAGTTTTCGTCCTTTGTGGGGGCGGAAGTGGGCGGGGCGAAGTTTTGAAATATTCTTGTAGCAGTGACATATCACAGAAGTCTGGATCCAAAACATCGTTGCTCTAGATTTTATAGTCTTTGAGCACTAGGCGCTGAAGGGGACGGACGGACGGACGGACGTACGGACGGACGGACGGACAGACAGGGCTCAATCGACTCGGCTATTGATGCTGATCAAGAATATATATACTTTAAGGGGTCGGAAACGATTCCTTTTGGACGTTACACACATCCACTTTTACCACAAATCTAATATACCCCAATACTCATTTTGAGTATCGGGTATAAAAATATTTTGAAGAAGAAAAAAAAATGAAAAGTGATTCAGTAAAGGTAGAAGGAAGTTTATATAGCTTGGGATCAAAAAATCCTGAGCACGCCGACGAAGAATTATCCGTCAATAGTTTGGGATTCAAATATCCTGAACCCGCCGTCGTTGAATTATCCGACATCCAAAGTTTTAATAGTTTGGGATTAAAATATCCTGAGCACGCCGTCGTTGAATTATCCGACACTAAAAGTTCGAATAGTTTGGGATTAAAGAATCCTGAACACGCCGTCGTTGAATTATCCGACAATGAACAATTTAAAAGTTTGGGATGCAAAAATCCTGAACGCGCCGTCGTAGAAATATCCGACATTCAAAATTATGCAAATTCTGAATTGAAAAAAATGAAATTGTATAACACAATAACCTACAAAGAGGACAATTTAGAAAATCTCAGAGAGATAATGGTATCTATCATCGAAGAAGACCATGCCAATATAAATTTATCCAATTCCTAAAAATATCAGAGAGCTACGTAGCTTCTTAGGACTAACAGGGTATTACAGAAAATTTGTCCGAAATTATGCTACAATAGCCAAACCATTAACAAAATATCTGAGTGGAGTAAATGGGAAAGTTTCACGAAGGGCATCCAAGAAAACATTAATACAGCTGGATGAACCAGCAATGGGAGCATTTAATAATTTAAAGGACAGTTTAATAGCACATATTGAATTAGAACAACCAGATTACAATAAAAAATTCACATTAACCACAGATGCATCGGACATAGCAATAGGTGCAGTTTTGTCGCAAGATGGGAATCCCATAACATTTATTTCTAAAACTTTAAGTAAAACCGAGCAATTATATGCTACTAATAAAAAGGAATTATTAGCTATTGTATGGGCATTAACAAATTTGCGAAATAATTTATACGGAGTGAGTGGAATTGAAATACATACAGATCACCAACCTTTGTCCTTTGCAATGTCGCAAAAAAATCCAAATGTTGAAATGAAACGTTGGTATTACTTCATAGAAAGTTTCACACCAAAAATCATTTATAAGCCAGGCTCAACTAACGTAGTAGCGGACGCTTTATCTCGGATTAAAATAAATCATATGACAGATAGTGATGTCGACCAGACAGATTCAGAATCAGACATAAATACTCAGCATTCAGCAGAGAGTAGTTTTGAAAACGTCATTCAAGAGACTAGCAAGCCTCTAAACCAATTTAAACAGCAGCTACTATTAGCGCAAGGGAGATTCACAGTTCATGAGTTAGTAAGAGTTTATGAAAATACCCGACATATTATTGAATTTGATACGGTAGACAATCTGCTAATCATTTTAAAAGAATTTATTCAGCCTCACTTAACCACAGGAATACACTGCACTTTAGAAGATTTATACCTTATCCAAAAAAAGCTAAAGGAAAACTTCATAAATAAATTTCTCTTCACGAGAAAGTTCCTCCAAGATGTAGTAAATTCAGAAGATAAAGCTATAATTATAGAAGAAACACATTGCAGAGCCCATAGAGGTCTAGACGAAAATTACAAACAAATAACTAAGCTGTATTATTGGCCAAACCTGCACAAAAAATTAAAAGAATATATAACAAATTGTGAGATCTGTAACAAAAACAAATATCACAGACACCCTGTAAAAATTCCAATTGGGGAAGCTCCCATTCCAGCAAAAGAAGGAGATCAATTACACTTAGACATATACTATGCCCAAAACCTAACATTCATAACTTGTATAGATTCTTATTCCAAATACTTGGTGGTCAAGGAAATTCAAAGTAAATTAAACATTGAAAATAAGGTAATGGAAATTTTGCAACACTTTCCGTTAGCAACATCTTTAATGACTGACAACGAACCAAGCTTTACTTCAGCACAATTTAGATCATTCATACAAAGAAGTAACTTAACTATTTATTATGCTGATCCCAGACTCAGCACCTCAAATGGTCAGGTAGAAAGGGTACATTCCACACTAACAGAAATAGCGCGGTGCATCAAGGATGAACTAAATCTAACAGATTATTCAGAAATAATAATAAGGGCGGCACTGAAATATAACCTGACGATACATTCAACGACCAATCAAATGCCATATGACATATTGTATAACAAAATAGAACACAAGCATAATCCAATATTACTAAAGGAAGCTCAGACCAAAATGCTTAAGCTACATAACAAAGATAGAAGAGAAAAAGATTATAAAATAGGAGAAGTAGTTTATGAAAAGAAATTCGGGGAAAGAAATAAACTTCAATCCCGATACAAAAAGCAGGTAGTTAAGGAAAATCGACCGAATAAAATTATAATCAACAATAGAAACAGAATTATACATAAAGATAACATCAAATATTAAATATTTTGTTTTTTCTCCAGAAAATGTATGCGAATATACTAATACTGACTTTTGTTATATTGACGACTTCGGAAGTAATTGACTATACGCATAGTGACTATCTATTGCTCAAAGACGACAGAGACGTTTACACTTATGAAACATACGCTGAACTTTTCCATATTACTAATTTGAGTTTTTATAGGGAGATAATTGATAAAGAATCCAAATATGTCAACAAATCAATTAATTCAGACGATGAGTGGGAAATATCAATGGACTTAAGTCTATTAAAATTAATGATTTCAGAATTAGTTCCAAAACGGAGTGAAAGGGGAATAAATGAATTAGGTACCATTTGGAAATGGATAGCAGGCAGCCCTGATCATGACGACTTTTTGAAAATACAAAATAAAGTAAATGAATTAACTGAAAATAATAATAAACAATTTGTAATAAATTCCAAATTTTTCAAAGAAATTGAATTGCTATCAAATTCATTAAAAAATGTCATCTTCAATGAAGAAACGATACTGAGAAAGCATCGTTTAAAATTAATAACTTTTGACCTACTAAATTTAGTTGATACCATAACCCTCTTAAAAGTAAACATTTTCAATACAAAAATTTTAAATAAAAACGAAATAGAGGACATTTATAAGCATGAAAAACATCCTGTTGAACTGTCTGATCTGCTGGACATTGCAACGGTTAAAATTATTCCAAATGCTGATTTAATAATCATTTACATAAAATATCCTCAAATTAAAGATATTTGCAAGTTTTACCATGCAAGAGCGATCTCACAAAATGATGGAATGTTAGTTATAAGTGAAAAAGTTTGTGAATGTAAGGAGAAATACTGTTTAATGAATAATTTTAAAAGTGAAACTTTTAACAATTACGCACAAATAAATTTAAAGAAGACCTGTTTCACCAATTTACTTAATGGCTTTAAAGCCAACTGCACTAAAAAAAGGGAAAAAAACAAAGAAATAGACATCATTCAGGATGGTGCCATATTAGTTTCAGGCAAAAATATCGTAGACAATACTACTTTGCTAGGATCGTATCTCCTTATATTCAACAACACAATTGTAATAAATAAAATAACCCACATAAATGATAAGGGTAAAATTCTAAGATATATATCGCATCATAGATATAGCGATTTTGAATTAGTTGATTATATACAATCGAGTGATAAGCAATTTTCTTTTGATAATGTTAACATTTTAAATCCCCTTATAACATTAGGTAATACGGCCTTACCATTAAAAACATTATTCTTAATCATTTTGATATTGATAATGTTATTTTACTTCGGCTATAAATTAACCAAATTTGTACTTATTAAATCAATAAGAATACCGTCAGAAGAAATAGTGGAAAGCAACATTCAAATACTGTCAGAAGAAATTAGAGCTCTATCAGAACTTCAAAATGTATCGGGACGAAACATTTAAGAATGGGGGGAGTTAACGTACCCAATTCTATTGAGCTCTTATACGAGTTGTAAACAATCTTTGGCTTTCCAAAACGAAAACAATTTCAATCTTGGGCCTCCGCCTAATTGATTTCTAAGATGTACAATCTCAAGGGCTCCCGCTGCAATCCCAATCTTTGACACTCGCCTAAATGGAAAACCAATGTTTGCCCACACCCGGCTTCTCATAAACAATCTCACTCCCGGCTTTCTGCAGATCCTGCACTTTAGGCATTTTACAGTTCTCTCTTTGGATGACGAAATCCAATACTCGGGATGGCGAAATCAATTGAAATGTTTATAGAAAAACTATTCCCGAAAGGGATCAACGATGCAAAGATCAGAAAGTTGAAGTCAGTCTTGATCCAGAAGCGACACCGCAAAGTCGAGCTAAAAATTAAGATCGCACAAACCCTTTGCCCGGAATCCTTTGTGACCCTCTACTTAAATCTATATCAGTGAAGTTAGAAGTAAAATAAAAACTTTTTAAAAACACAATCCGCTACCGCAGTTATATAATTTATATATACATACATATATTCTTGATCAGACATGTCTGTCTGTCCATCTTGTTTGAAACCTAGTTCTCAGAGACTATAACGAAATTTTGTATCCAGACTCCTGTGATATCACACTGAATTTGCCACGCTTCCTTCCGCACCCACAAAGGACAAAATCTGTGGCATCCACAATTTTGAAGATACGAGAAAACCAAAAGGCATAATCATAGAGAATGAGCATATCTAGTAGATTGCAGAATCTGGAGTATCAGATCGGAGTATTATTATAGCCAGAAAGAACAAATTAATTAACAATGTTTACTAAGTTTCTGTCTCTTTCTCACACACTCTTCGTGGTGCAATGCGTAGTGGATCTCTAGCGGAGATGAGCCCTGCTGACTGAGTATTGGATATACTCGACTCGACTGCGACTCGACTCACAACGTTCCGAGTAGTTTAAGATTAAATTGTATACATCATTTATTTCCCACTAAATTTCCCATTAAATTGTATTTTAAAACTGGTTTAATCTGCCTTTCGCGGAATCAGATTTGGCGGAACATGGTTAAAAATAACAAATTCGTAGGCATTTCTAACAAAATGCAGTTTTGGACCAAACACGAGTATATCCAATATGGTCTGGTGGCTAGGATATCTGGCTTTCACCCAGAAGGCCCGGGTTCGACTCCCGGTATGGGAAGTATTTTTTTTGCAATACTGGACTGAAATATTACGTTATATTATATTATTTTATATGTATTGATATCCCGATCCTGATGTCCTGATCTTTGCATACCTAATGTACATTCATTCACATATAAACAAAACCGGTATTTATTAATTAAATATTAATTTTTTATTAATCTTAGCACGAGTTATAAAAAAGTTGTTCGGAGCAGAACCCAGCCGATTAGCTGCTTGCCAAATAGCACCTAATTCTTGGCCCTCAGCCGCTTATTTTGTTTGTTACTTATGTCTATGTCACTCATTTGTTTGTTAAAGCTTTGCGCTTGCTTGCCCTGCTAAACGCTCTCTGCCAGCTCGCTCTTCGCTATCTCCGCTTTGCGTCTGCCTACCGACGTCGGCCGAGCGAAGCTGCGCTTAGCGATCGGAGCGGCAATGCAAAGGGCAGGCAAGCCACATTTGCAATTTGGATGTCACGCATTAAAGAACATATCGTAATTTTATTTCTGCGCCGAGTTTTATTTAATTCGAAATAATTAGTCGGCGGATTGGGGATAAAAAACATTATCTCCACATAAAATTTGGTGACCCCGACGTGATCTCTGAGTTGCAGTGTCAATTAATAATCATTCGCGATCGACATTTGTTAGCCCTAGCAAATTTTCGGCGGTTAAGCACAATTCGGTGCTAAAACACACTTACATACACCTACATACACGCTTTGCTGGCTATTTATTTCTCTGTCGCGACAATTCGGTCAGTGCAGTGCGGTAGGCAGTGCAGCGAACTCACTAATACACACAAGCGGAGTATAAAGCGGAATCGGACAGCTCGCACAGCCGCACAGCTAAAGGCATTAGCTGTAATCCCTTTGCTTTCGGTTCCCACGTTTATACGTATACAGGGTGTCTTTTTCGGTCGTGCTGAGTGACTCTTTTAAAACCTCAACATGGCAGCACCTGAGCCTACCAATGTCGCGAACGCAGCAATGCCGAGTGATGTAGATTTCTACAAGCACAAGGCCGAGTCCATCGCGCGCCAACTAAAGGCCATGGATCGCTTTCTCACCAAGGAAGAGCTTGCCGAGTTAGATGAGGCAGAACTTCAAGCTCGCTTAGAGCAGATCCAGCGAATGAATGCGGATTTCGATGCCGCTCAAACGAGCCTTGAAAGGCTGGATTTCCTGCAGTTAGCCCATGATGCCCGGCTGGACTTTTCGAATGTTTATGTCAAGGTTAGGTCCAGGCTGTCGCGGGAGTTGATGGCTGCTCGCACGGTAAATGTTGCCAATTCAACGGCTCGGCATACTCTCGAGGGGAATTCGTCGTTGTTCGCCTATAATAGTATAGGCCGTTCTCGAATGCCCGAGTTGCAGCTTCCGCGATTCGGGGGGAACTACATGGATTGGCCAGAATTCCACTCGATGTTCTCGACAATGGTGCACAAAGACCATCGTATACCAATCATCGAAAAATTCCAATATCTTCGTGGATGTCTAGATGGTGCTGCGCTGGATACGATTCGTTCCTTGGAACTTTCTGAGGAGAATTACGAGAAGGCGTTGAATTTGCTAATGTTGCGATTCGATAATAAACTGTTACATTTTCAGGCACACGTCAAGGCTATTTTCGGGCTGCAAGGGGTGGAGAAGGGCTTGCGCGCGCTCAGCGACAAAATCAATTCGCACTTGCGTGCACTTCAGACCTTGGCGACCCCGCAGGAGATTTCGGATGGGTTGCTGATCTTCATCATAGGCACGAAACTGGACCACAAAACAAAGGAGAAATGGGAAGAGAACTTGCCGACGTCAGGATTGCCTCGGTGGTCAAGCATGGCCTCATTTTTGGAAGCGAGATGTCGGATGCTGGAGAATTTGGGATCAGCCATGGCAACAAGTCCTAGTCAACAGGTGGGAGAAGACAAACCTGTCACCCTTATCACCTCCAGTAACGACCATCCTAACCCCATATGTAACCATTGCAATTCCTCCGAGCATTACATATCTAGATGTCAGGCATTCCTGAATCTCTCTGCGTTTGAACGATACAAAGAAGCAAAGAAGAGCCGCTTGTGTTTGAACTGCCTCAACAAAGGCCATGAATTGCAGAGGTGCAGGTCAGGACTTTGCAGGCAGTGCCAGGCCAAACATCACACGCTACTCCACATTCCATCGGGAACTGGTGCTTCATCTTCCTCTTCACCGGCCGAGGAATCGATCCAGAAATCTCAGCCTAGCCAGAACGTGTTGCTACCTACTGCCCTCGTCCATGTAACAGATCGTTATGGAGCACTTATCCCATATCGTGCCATTTTGGATTCTGCATCACAGGCAAACTTTGTAACATCTAGACTTGCTGATCAGTTGCAGTTGGATCATCGCTCGTCTTATGTTCACATCTCTGGTATCGGAGATTCCATTCTACCTTCGAGCAAGTCTGTACATTTAGTTGTACAATCCCAGGACGCAAGCTATCGAGCTTCCTTCGCTGCAATTGTCACCAACTCAATTACGGAAATGCAGCCTAACTTCGGTGTAGACGCAAAGGATTGGCCAATGCCGAATAATCTAAAACTAGCTGATCCTAATTTCTCCAAGCCCCAACGTATCGATCTGTTGAAAGGTTCTGGTTTGTTCTTCGATTTAATGTGCGTCGGACAGATTCGACTATCAGCCCAATTGCCAACATTGCAGGAGACTAAACTTGGTTGGATAGTATCAGGAAGCATTGATAGCTCGGAGAATAAGCGTGCAGCTTTAGCCGCTTTTGAAAATTCCTCGTGCATCTCTATTGACGATTTTTGACCCACAACGCTGGAGTACCAAAACTTAGAGCAGCAATGCAGGAAGCAGCTGCTCGAGTGCCAGGTGCAAGTGGAAAAACTGCGCTCGGAGAATCAGGAACTGCAGCGCGAACTTTTCCATATATTAAAAACCTACATATCCACGCTAAATGAAATTCAACTTTCAACAATTCTACATTGCCAAATTTCCTGCCATTCTATGCAATTACAGAGGTTCCCGATGATCAAGACGTAATCACGACAAGCCGCCTTCGTAAAAAAGCGCCGATTGCTGCGTTCGACGATCATCCCAGCGTAGCCGTCAGCTGCGCCCAAGCAAGCATCCTCAAGAGGGCCGTTGGAAAAATAGCGGTTCTGCCCCTTCAGGATGGATCTGTTGAAAGCCTTTGCCTTCCAACGGGGGGTGAATGTTCGGAGCAGAACCCAGCCGATTAGCTGCTTGCCAAATAGCACCTAATTCTTGGCCCTCAGCCGCTTATTTTGTTTGTTACTTATGTCTATGTCACTCATTTGTTTGTTAAAGCTTTGCGCTTGCTTGCCCTGCTAAACGCTCTCTGCCAGCTCGCTCTTCGCTATCTCCGCTTTGCGTCTGCCTACCGACGTCGGCCGAGCGAAGCTGCGCTTAGCGATCGGAGCGGCAATGCAAAGGGCAGGCAAGCCACACTTGCAATTTGGATGTCACGCATTAAAGAACATATCGTAAATTTATTTCTGCGCCGAGTTTTATTTAATTCGAAATAATAAGTCGGCCGATTGGGGATAAAAAACATTATCTCCACAACAGTGTTTGCTCTTTCTTCCTGGGTCTGCGATATAGACGAGCTTTAATTTCTCATTATAAATATTATATCAATATTTTTTTGTTCTATTCTATTTATACCCGATACTCAAAATGAGTATTGGGGTATATTACATTTGTGGTAAAAGTGGATGTGTGTAACGTCCAGAAGGAATCGTTTCCGACCCCATAAAGTATATATATTCTTGATCAGCATCAATAGCCGAGTCGATTGAGCCCTGTCTGTCTGTCCGTCCGTCCGTCTGTCCGTCTGTCCGTCCCCTTCAGCGCCTAGTGCTCAAAGACTATAAGAGCTAGAGCAACGATGTTTTGGATCCAGACTTCTGTGATATGTCACTGGTACAAAAATTATTTCAAAACTTCGCCCCGCCCACTTCCGCCCCCACAAAGGACGAAAATCTGTGGTTTCCTCATTTATAAAGATACGATAAAATCAAAAACGTAGAATCGTAAAAGATGACTATATCTTCTAGAGTGCAAAATCTGAACCAGTTCGTATAATTATTATAGCCAGCATCAAGAAAACAATTTCATTTTTTCTCGCCCTGTCTCTCTCTAACACACACGTAGCATAGGCGGCTTTGCTTAGAGTAAAACATTAGCGCCTAGATCTCAGAGACTCAGAGTAACCAAATTTGGTATCCGCACTCCTGTTAGATCTAACTATAAAACGTGTATCTCAAAATTTCGCCCCACCCCCTTCCGCCCACACAAAGGACGAAAATCTGTTGCATCCACAATATTGCACATTCGAGAAAACTAAAAACGCAGAATCATAGATAATGACCATATCTATCAGATTGCTGAATCTGGGTCAGATCAGATCATTTTTATAGCCAATAGGAACAAATCAATTTGCGGTGGCTACGCAGCGCCCGACGTCACGCTCAGACTGATTTTCTGTCTCTCTCGCACGCACTCTTTGTCGTGTCGTTTAATATTAGCGGCTTCTGCCGGAGGAGAGCCATACTGACTTAGTATCGGGTATAACCGTAGAGTTGCGGTGTCCGCAGCAACTCACAACGTTCCCCCTCGTTATACCCGATACTCAAAATGAGTATTGGGGTATATTAGATTTGTGGTAAAAGTGGATGTGTGTAACGTCCAGAAGGAATCGTTTCCGACCCCATAAAGTATATATATTCTTGATCAGCATCAATAGCCGAGTCGATTGAGCCCTGTCTGTCTGTCCGTCTGTCCGTCCGTCCGTCCGTCCGTCCGTCCGTCCGTCCCCTTCAGCGCCTAGTGCTCAAAGACTATAAGAGCTAGAGCAACGATGTTTTGGATCCAGACTTCTGTGATATGTCACTGCTACAAAAATATTTCAAAACTTCGCCCCGCCCACTTCCGCCCCCACAAAAGACGAAAATCTGTGGCATCCACATTTTTAAAGATACGACAAAACCAAAAACGCAGAATCGTAGAGGATGACTATATGTTCTAGAGTGTAAAATCTCAACCAGATCGTATAATTATTACAGCCAGAATCAAGAAAACAATTTCATTCTTTCTCGCTCTGTCTCTCTCTAACACACAGGTTTCATGGTCGGCTTTGCCAATTGCAAAATATGAGTTCAAGGATCTCAGAACCTATAAGAGCCAGAGCAACCAAATTTGGTATCCACACTGCTGTGATATCGGACCTTGACCGTTTCGTGTCCAAATTTCGCCACACCCCCTTCCGCCCCGCAGAGGACGAAAATCTGGGGCATCCACAAATCTCAGAGACTATTAAGGCTAGAGTAACCAAATTTGGTATCCGCACTTCTGTTAGATCTCACTATAAAACGTGTATCTCAAAACTTCGCCCAACCCCTTGTCGCCCACACAAAGGACGAAAATCTGTTGCATCCACAATATTGCACATTCGAGAAAACTAAAAACGCAGAATCATAGATAATGACCATATCTATCAGATTGCTGAATCTGGGTCAGATCAGATCATTTTTATAGCCAATAGGAACAAATCAATTTGCGGTGGCTACGCAGCGCCCGACGTCACGCTCAGACTGATTTTCTGTCTCTCTCGCACGCACTCTTTGTCGTGTCGTTTAATATTAGCGGCGTCTGCCGGAGGAGAGCCATATTGACTTAGTATCGGGTATAACTGTAGAGTTGCGGTCTCCGCAGCAACTCACAACGTTCCCCTCGTTTTATTCTATGTTTTATGTTATTATGCATAAAAAAGTACGAATTGCACCCCACACCAGTCAATTAGCAGAACAAGGTTTCGATCCCCGGACCTCTGGGTTATGCGTCCAGCGCGCTTCCGCTGCGCCACTCTGCTAGTTGGTTCGCGTTTCGACAAAATCGTTAAATTAAAAGATGGGTGCAAAAAGTACAAATTAAACACAATTATTGCTTAAAGTTGATTGGCTTTAATTTTTAGGTTATTTCGGTTTTTAATTTGATTAAGTTGAATCAAATCTGTTTTATTTTCTAGATTTAAGAATAATTTTGGTTATAAAAGTTTCAGACAACAGAGCCTTTTTCGCGCTGCGACATCAGCTAGCAGAGTGGCGCAGTGGAAGCGTGCTGGGCCCATAACCCAGAGGTCCGAGGATCGAAACCTTGCTCTGCTATATGAAACTGTTCGTTTTCGGCTCTTTTTTTTTGTATCACGAGGGATACAGAATAACACAAACTTTGAAAATGGTCTCCCGCAATATCCTTTATAGAAAACTATAGAGAAGACCCAGAGCTTTGCTATTAAAACGTTTTAGTAAAAAATCTTAAATCTGCAGACAGATGCCAAGCAGGGTTAGGTAGTAACCATTAAGTCTCTCTCTTGTACACAATGCGTGTCACGTCGCATTCGCCGGCCACCGACTCACGTGGATTATGTATTTACTCTCTGCCATGCCCTTATCGCTGCGTTGCATGCAGCCACAAACTTCGCGGACTCGAAGCTCGCTCCCGCCCACACATCCGCCGATGCCGGCTTTGCGTTTTTCCCACTTCCACAGATATGACTGTGAGACCACGCGTCCAGCACCTTCTCTTGTTGATTTTTCTCGATTCTGTTTGCATTTCCACGAGTGGCGAGATTTCTGACAGGCAGCCCCCGAAGGTGCTACATTTTAGGGCTGCTAAAGAGAAAGTTTTAAAGTCGGCAGACTTCAATCCACCAGCCAGGTACATGCTATTAATAATTGGGGACTCAGCTGCAGCGAACATTTTGAAAATACTGAAATGGAAAATTAAACAAATAATGTGCAGCCACGCCAGAGAGTTGCCAATCAAACTGACATATTTGTCAATCAATTTCAAAAATTTTAATTAATTTTCGCGCCACTTAAAAGAGCGCTTCGAATGTGCTGCGAACCATCCAGTCCCACACTCCGGGGTTGGGTGCACCAACCGCAAACACTAAATTGCAAATAAATTTGTTTAAATATGCAATGGCAGCGCAGAGAGCGCATCAAGTGCGAATGGCCACAACTGCGCCAGACTGCCCCGCATGGCAGGGGCTGCAGGTGGGACAGGTCCATGGGTCCATAGGATCACTCCTGTGACACGTGCACCTGCGACAACGAGACAACAACATGCACATCAAATTTTAATAGCGAATCCCCACAAAAAGTTTCAAGCCACAAAGTCCATTTCCATGGAGCCCGGCAGGGATACCATCCCTCACTCTGGTGGTTCCTTTTGGTTGCTGCTGGTGGTTTTCGAGTGACATGCCTGATGTACGCTTTTGGGTTTGCCCACGAAGATGTTGCAATGACATTGAATATTGATGAAAATAAATCGAATTTCCGTCAGCCCAGAATCCGGATCCAACGAATTCGATGAATGGCCGGGCAAAAAATAAACTGGGCACCTTCCCTCCTTTCTCTGGGTCCCTCCATATGACCGAACGTGTTTCTATTGATTGCCAAATGGTTGGGACAGCAAAGGGTTCCGACTGGATTGGGTTTTGACGCAGTCATTCGCAGCTGCCGAGTGTTAGAATCCCACGTTGGGCCACGGCATTGGGTGACATTTGTGGTTATTTTTTTTGATTTTGTTAGAAATGCTATTAGCCGATTGAAACTTTCTTCCCTTAAAAAAACTCGAGGTGAATGATTTAATTGCATTTAAATTTCATGTAAGATAGTATGTACTATTGGCGTAGATATGCAACCATTAAGTAAAGTTATCTTTAATCATTAACAAACACATTGGAAATTTCCCGGAATGTACATACACATTTCCTTTTCCATATTTTATTTCTTATTTTACCAATACAGCTATGCAGATAGAAACGAGGGGGAACGTTGTGAGTTGCTGCGGACACCGCAACTCTACAGTTATACCCGATACTTAGTCAGTATGGCTCTCCTCCGGCAGACGCAGCTAATATTAAGCGACACGACAAAGAGTGCGTGCGAGAGAGACAGAAAATCAGTCTGAGCGTGACGTCGGGCGCTGCGTAGCCAGTGCAAATTGATTTGTTCCTTTTGGGTATAAAAATGATCCGATCTGATCCAGATTCAGCAGTCTGATAGATATGGTCATTATCTATGATTCTGCGTTTTTAGTTTTCTCGAATCTGCAATATTGTGGATGCAACAGATTTTCGTCTTTTGTGGGGGCGGAAGGGGGTGGGGCGAAATTCTGAGATATACGTTTTATAGTGAGATCTAACAGAAGTGCGGATACCAAATTTGGTTACTCTAGCCTTAATAGTCTCTGAGATTTGTGGATGCCCCAGATTTTCGTCCTTTTCGTTGGCGGAAGGGGGTGTGGCGAAATTTGGACACGAAACGGTCAAGGTCCGATATCACAGGAGTGTGGATACCAAATTTGGTTGCTCTGTCTCTTATAGGTTCTGAGACGGACAGACGGACGGACAGACGGACGGACAGACATGGCTCAATCGACTCGGCTATTGATGCTGATCAAGAATATATATACTTTATGGGGTCGGAAAACTTTCCTTCTGGACTTTACACACATCCACTTTTACCACAAATCTAATATACCCCAATACTCGTTTTGAGTATCGGGTATAAAAATCTTGCATATGCAATGTACTGAAAGTAAAATCAAAAATATATTTTTTTTAAACCATTCAGCTTTTGATAAAAACATTGTTTTTTCACCTTAGTCAAATATGGCCTGGAATTCAATCGTAAACCTGTATTTTTTCTGATCTCAAATTTGTATTCCTCTCTTCTTTGTACTCGTCGCACAAGCCACAATTAAACCCCCAGTTAACACTTGATTTGTGTTTAAAATTTATTGACCAATCCATGGAGTCTGATTAAGTTTCTGTTTGTGCTTGTCAAACATGAAGCGAGTAGCACCGACCCGACAGATTTTCATCACCACAAGGCACAGGCGCCGCCGAGGCCCGGCCCCCTTCACCAGAACGGCAGCCCGGACGCACACATGAAAATCCAATTTTCCAGTGATTGATCAGAGTGATGGGCAAGCGGAGGCTGTGGAAACGACAGAATGCAGCTGAAGAGCTTGCCACACATGTCCAAGTGGGTGCCGTGCAGTGCATTGCGGTGCGGAGCTGGTTTGTTCGCGGGCCATACGCAAAAATAATGTAATTAAAGCAATGTTTGAATAATAAAAATTAATATTTGTGGCAGTTTTTGTCGCCAAATGGGGAAGGGGGCAAAGGACTTCGAATGGCCGGTGGCCGGGGCCGGTGGGTAGTCAGACGGTAATGCATTTAGCTGGACCTTTCCACGAGTGTTTACCCAGGCATCGTGTCATCATGGGGACCTTTTTCATCTGCGTCCCTTGGTCGCTTTATGCGGGCTGTCAAAATCAGACAGTTGGCACACATGGCACCCACACCGGAGCGACGGATCTGACCACTGGACTCTAGCTGTCTTCCTACTCTCTCCAGTTGTTTGTTTAAGTTTCGTTTCACCAAATTATGCCCGAACATATGAGGGATTTATACACGCTTGAGGACTAGACTCCACGGCACTCCATTCCATTCCACTCAACTCCAATCCACTCCACTCCACTCGACTCTATTCGGTTTGGCTCTTCTGTCTGTGGTTTGTCTGGCGCTTTGGTCCAGCATCATTTATGCAAATATTGAAATAAGTCTTAATTGAATACAAATACTCAATTACATTGCGGCAAATCTATTTTGTGGGTCCAGCACAAACAAACGCCAGTTTGGAAGTGATCGAGTGAGACTGGTCGGTCGTTTTCGACAATTTTGCTGCACAATTTCATTTTCGTTTACGGCTAGAAAGTGGAAAGTGGCTTGAATAATACCAAAAGGAATACCAGCCAAACACAAAAATAAAAGACGAAAAAATAGAGGAAAATAATTCCTGGCCCATGAGGGGATCGAACCCGCGACCTTCGCGTTATTAGCACGACGCTCTAACCAACTGAGCTAATGGTCCTCGGAGACCATGTTCCGCCTAGGGGTTTTTTTCGCTTTCTAATATGTGTTATCTTTAAGCTTTTCTTGGGTATTCAGGGATATGTATGTATTTATATCATAGCTCGCAAACGACGGTCAACACTTTTTCCCTTTGCTGTCTCGTCACTGACAAAACCGAAAAAGACCACGAAGACACGGTCTCTCACTGAGCAGAACACTTTTTGTCTCTTCGCTTGTGTTATGTGTTTCGGGTTTTCGGGTGAGCCCGACACACGATCGTGTCTCACAATAACAACTTAGAAAGACACTTTGGTCAAGCGCTCACAGCAAAAGTGTCTTTAGATGAGCAGAACCAAAAAAGTGTCTGAGTAAAGTGTTTTTAGTTTTTTTTTTTTCGTGTATATGTTTATTTATTCATGTTTTCCGCATCTTTTGGGCTATTGTATTGTAATATGTATATTTATTTGCAAAATTGGCAAACGAACATTTTCGTTTTGCTTTTCACGATTCATTTTAAGCTCCAATAGTCAAACCGTATAGAATTCACAAAAATTGATAGTTGCCATAAGCATCACACGTACAAGCACGCATACATACGCAAAAGACACTTTGTTCGTTTACTCGCGACAAGATGCTCAGTGAAAAACAGGAACAAAAGAGAAGTGAAAAAATCGGTCTTTTCTTGAGCGAAGATCGAGTTGAGCAAAAACAGATTTGATCGGGTCTTTTCAGTCCATTTTCTCAATGTGTCCGTCAATGAGAGGTTTTTATCAGACACGCCGAAAGTGTCAACAGTTATTTGCGAGCTATGATGCAAACACATCTTCAAACAAGTAGTGGTAGCTTTAAAAATATTTATATACGCCTTCTCCTAAGAGATACTTTGTTAAATAATGACAAAAAATTCGTATTGGAATGTTATACCAGTGTTTGAATTTTTATGTTTTTGGTTCTACAATTGCATTTTGTTTTAACAATCGTGTCTTATTGGATTGAGTGGACTATCAGGAAAGCGGTGTCGCAGGCATTTGTTCCATTTACGCCTCCGCAAACCTCCAGAGCCTTACCATGTCAATCAAACATATGCTTTATATATTTAATACATATGTAATATATATGAATATGCTTTAATTGAACTACAATAGTTCATATTTAAGGAGATTAGGTCCTACCCAGAAGTCGAAGAGCTGGTAGGCACTGTCGCAGGCATTTGAAGCTTTCTTCTGACGACTTGCACACTCCGCCAAAGCCGGTGAATGCTTATCTTTCTTAGAAATGGGCGCCACAGTACCATTCGAATAGATTATTCCATTTACCAGGAGCACGCACATTGCGGCACACTTGATCTTGTCCGTGGTCTCGGGTGGATTCTCCTTGCCGCGTACTAATTTATCGAGGTCTGCATGACCATTTTCATCTACCCCGTTCTAAGCATTGCAGTTAAGATGTAACCTCCTAAGAAGCCTTCCATAGTTAATTTCCTTCACACCCCATCCATTCACCACAAAGTGCGCTGTTAGGCAACCGAGCAGCACAGTCAATGCCAGCGAAGTCTTCATTCTTCTTGTTTCTTCAGTTCTCTGATCTTTTCGCTCGACCTGGCCTTATATAGCTAGCGCTGAACTTCACGTGACTATCGGAATTCGCCAAGCCTTTTGTTTCACATTATCCGAGCCGAATCGATGCATCGATCACGCGCCGGTCTGATTTCCGGGATTTGTAAAAAGTATTATATATTTTAACCAGCGTGTATATTGTTCATTAATTTTTCAAGAATATGGAGACGCATCTTTAAACAAGTAGTAGTAGTTTTGAAATTCTTTATTATGCCTCCTCTTAAGAGATATTTTGCTAACTAATGATTGTATATTAACATGAATAGCTGCTATTATTGTTTATGCTCTTTTGCAACAAAATTCTACTGGAATATTATGCCAGTTTTTGAATTTTTATGTTTTTGGTTCTATAATTGTATTTGGTTTTTGGCAACAGTGTCTTATTGGAATGAGTAGCCATGGGTCTGGACGCAGTAGACGATTTGGAAAGCGGTGTCGCAGGCATTGGCTCCCTTTACGCCTCCACAGACCTCCAGGGCCTTATTAATTACATCCTTTTGGGGATGGTCAGCGTATTGCTTCTTGATCTTGTCCTTCAGCAGGTTTCCTTTCACATCCATATATCCACTTGCCACCATCACGCACTGTGCGGTACACTTCACGTTGTCCTTGACGTCTGCCGGCTTCACCTTGCCCAGCTTCAGATCGAAAACGTCCTGCTCAGTCACTCCCAAATCGGTCACGCATTTTTTCATAGTTTCTTCAGGATTCTTCACATCCGTCGCTTTCTGGAGAAGAATAATCTCAGTCGCCTTCCACTTCCAACCACAGTTCCACTCACCACAAAGCTCGCTGTTAGGCAGCCGAACAGCAGCGTCAATGCCAGAGTAGTCCTCATTCTCCTTGGTTGTTTACTTTGCTTATGTCTCCGTCTCCGGCCGTGCATCCCATATTTATAGGTAGATTTTTATTGTCACTTCGCGTGACTCTACGAATTTGTCATTGGTCGGAGCTAATACAAAGGTCTGATTCTCGGGATCAGTCTAATTATCTATTTTACACACCGTGTGTAAATTGTATAGCTCTAAAAGCTGACTGCTTGACTGCTCCTCGCTTTAGTGGCTGAATAAATTATTCAAAAATATTGGGATCTGGCTCCAATATTGTTTTGCAAAAAAATACTAAGTTGAGAAAAAACTACGTATTGCAAATGTACAGGTATACTAATTCTAATTATTGTTAATGCGAATTTGCTATATAGCGTTATATACACGTGTATATTATTACATATGTATGTACATCCAAATGAAATTTCTAATCAATCAAAAATATTTATTAGGGCATTTGATTTTTGGTCTCTGGTAATTATTGCAGCTATCTGCTTGACAATGATTCATTTGTTGAGCTAAATTTCAAATGCATGCAATGGAACGGGCGTTAAAAGCCACACAAAATTAGTTTACCTATTGCATTTGTAATGAAATATATCTTGATTAATTGGTTCGCTCACATTGATGCATATTTTAATTGGAAAAAAGTCAGCTTCGCCATCAGTCTGGGCGGACAGATTATTCGAATATTTAGTAATTGCATTTTGGTGACACTGTGTTGAATGCGATGTTTTTTTCCATATACGATTCCCATTAACAGCATCATTATTTATGAATATCATTATTACTTATATATATTATATTATTATTATTATATGTTATGATGTGGCGCACACATTTTAATTTATTCCTAATGCGATTTCAAACCCTAATTGAAATCCTTTTAGAGTAATTAAGAAATTTGTAATGGCCCGCAAAGGGCAGTAGCGGCAGTGAAAGCAGCAGTGGGATGAGGTCGAAGGAGTGGAAAGAGCTCTGGTTCGCTGCCTTGGGTTTGCTCGGCTTGCCGGTAATTAGAAGAACAAACTAATTTAGTAAATTACTATTTAGTGTCTTCTTTTATGGCTGGCCACAGCTCCTGCCGCACACAAAGGTCATTTTCGGGGCTTTTGAAGCTGCGGCCTTTGAAATGCGCCAAAGACATCTATACAAATAGCATCCTTTCTGTGCGTTGAGTTGCTCTTTGTATATTAGAGGGTATTTTGATGTATCAGGGTTTGTGCTGTATGAGTGTGTGTGTGTGTGTGTTTTTTTTTTTTTTTCATGGATGCGCCAATGAGGAGTGGAAATCTTCATGAGATACCAATGACCCGTGCCATTGGCATGCACGATTCCTTGCTCTAGTCAAGTCATACGTACTAAAACCACCCCACACACATACACACCTCTTCCCCCGCGGGATCACCGTTAGGTATTGCTTCGTGGGGAGGGGGGGCCTATTCTAGGCCGCTACATGCCGCTCTTTCTCGCATCGTCTCAGGTCATCCTGGATGCGCTTGATGAGACGGTACACGTATATATAGTTATCCTCCGATGCTGTCATAAAGCTAACCAGCAACTCTGCTGGGGGGATATTCTCCGTCCATGCTGCGTATCTCTTACAGCCGTAGAGGGCATGCTCCGAGTCTTCGATTGCGGTTGGGCACGTAGGGCAGTATGGGCTGGTATCGTGTATATACTTATATAGGTAGCTACGATAGCCCCCATGCGCGGTTAGGAATTGCGTAATGTGGTAGTCCGCGTTGCCTCTGCTCCTTCCGATCCACTCCTTCGCGCTACTGATCAATTTATGCGTCCACCTCCCTTTGACGCTCTGATTCCACCGTTCCTGCCATGTTTCGATGGAGGCCTGTCGCGCTGTATTGCGGATGGCCGCCGTGCCGCCTATGGTTCCCTGCGCCGTACTCTTTTCGTACACTATTTTCATCTCCCTGGCCAGTATGTCCACGGGTATCATACCCGCTAGGACTAGTGCTGCGTCCTCGGACACAGTCCTGTAAGCCGAGATGACCCTCAGCGCGGCTAGCCTGTATGGAGCAGCTAACTTCCTTCGCAGGCTTTGGTTGTTTATGACCGCTGCCGCCCAGATTGGCGCTGCGTAGAGAAGGATGGAGGACACTACGCTTGCCATCAGTCTTCGGCATCCAGTCCTTGGTCCACCAACATTTGGAAGCATGCGGGAGAGAGCTCCTTGCATTCTCGCTGCCTTCTGGCTAGCATACTCCACATGCGAGCGGAAGGTTAGGCGGTTGTCCAACATCACTCCCAAATACTTGATGGAGTCTTGCGATTTTATCAGGTCTGCTCCTACTCGCACTGTGGCGTACTCCGTCTTCTTCCTGCTCGTGATGAGGACTGCTTCCGTCTTGTGGCCAGCCAGATCCAGACCGGCTTTCCGCATCCATCCAGAAATTAGATCAATAGCTGTATTGGCTACCAATTCTTCTTTCTGGACCTCCTTAGCTACAACGACTAGGGCCAGGTTAAGCTAATCGGTTTCGCTGACAACCTGGGGGTAGCTGCAGTCTGAGCACGCTGTCGTACATGAGGTTCCACAGGAGCGGCCCCAAGACTGATCCTTGCGGGACTCCTGCCGTAACCTCGTACGCTATCTCTCCTTGGTCCGTCTCGTAGCCCTGCACCCTGTCTGAGAAGTAACTGGAGATCATCCTCAGAAGGTATACCGGTACCCCGATTCGGTACAACGCCGTCTCGATCCTTGACCAGTTGGCCGAGTTGAAAGCGTTTCGGATGTCCAGCGTCACGATGGCACAGTACTCCTTGGTGCCCCACCTCCATCTTGTTCCTTCTATGGCCTTCGCTGCGATGCTAACTACCGCCATGATGGCGTCCATGGTCGAGCGGGATTTCCGGAATCCATATTGCGCCTCTGAGAGTGCTTCTGTTTCCTCCACGAACTCTAGAAGCCTGTTGTACAGCACTCTTTCAAGCAGCTTGCCCACCGTGTCCAACAGGCAGATTGGTCTGTACGCCGATGGATCGTCTGCTGGCTTGTTGCCTTTGGGCAGCAGAATTAGACGCTGCCTCTTCCATCGTTTTGGGAATGTTCCCTCCCTGAGGCAACTGTTGAAAGTCTCCGCAAAGGGTTCCGGTCGGGTGGCCACCGCGAGCTTTAGGGCCTTGTTGGGTATTCCATCCGGCCCTGGTGCCTTCCGATCGCCAACTCTCCTGGTTGCTTCTATGACCTCCAGTGTAGATACTGGCTCGTATGGTGGTTCCTCCTGGTCCAGGTTAGCTTCTTCCTTCTGCGGGTGCCTGGGGAACAGCGCTGTCACAATCCTATGCGGGCACGTCGGGGTAGGAGTGCTTATTCCTCTGATCCTTTTGGTGACTACTTTATAAGCAGTACCCCAGGGGTCTACCTCCGCTTCGTCGCATATGTGGCGGAAGCAGTCGCTCTTACTCTTCTTGATGGCCACCTTCAGCCCGTGTTTTGCCGTGCGAAATTCCTCTTGCCTGGTTTCGAAGGCGTAGCGGCCTCTCGCACTTTGGGCACGCCGTCGCGCTCGGAGACAAGCCCTTCTAAGCTCGCCTATTTCCTGCGTCCACCAGTAGCAAGGACTTCCTCGTAGAGACGGCTTCCTCCTTGGCATGGACTGGTCGCATGCGTCGGCTATCCTCTGCGTCAGTTCCCGTGCCGCTTCCTCCGCTGAGATACCAGCTAGGTTCCACTCGTGTTGCCTGAAGGAGTCCGAGAAGGCTGCGACGTCCAGTAGACTATCCTTCCACTTTGGCCCCGTTGTTTTTGGCTTCCTGGGGACTCTGTTGCGCTGTCCGAGATCAAAGTGTATCGCCTGGTGGTCGCTAAATGTGAATTCGTCACCCACTCTCCAGGTGGAATGTCTACATAGCGAACTGCTCAGAAAGGTCAGATCTATTATTGAGCATCTTCCCGCACTGCAGACGGTCATCTTTTTCCCGTCGTTTGCCAGTCCGACGTCGAGAGACGAGAACTGCTCCAGTAGGCAGTACCCTCTTGCGTTGGTCTCTTTGCTGCCCCATTCGACGGCCCACGCATTAACAACTGTAGAAAGTTACACCCTTCTAGCTCTTACAAAGCCCTCCTTTGACGAATCCACATCGAGCGGCGGGGTGGTCGACGCCCCAGATCGCGGCCTTCCTGCACTTACTTTGTGCCCAACCGCTGCCTGGCACCGGTTTGTATGGTTCGCATACGATGACCACGTCCGGTTTCCTCTCCCTGGCGTCTTGGCTCAGTAGTGCCTGTGCCGCCTCGCAGTGGTTAAGGTTCAGCTGCATGCACCTCATCCTATCCTCTTTGCAAGTGCCTGTCTAAAGAGGGGGCACCTGCCGCTTCCTGCGATATGCCTCCAATCTTCCTTCTTTCCCTTGCAGAACATGCACTGGGGGTCCTTGTCGCAGTCTTTTGCAAGGTGGTCCTACTTCCCGCATCTCCGGCACAGCTTAGAACGATCTACATCGCTCCGTGTTTTTTTTTTTTTATTATTATTATTATTTTTTTTTTTGGGAAACAATATTAACAATAGTGGGTGGTGGGGGGGGGGGGGGGGGATGGGTTGTTGGAGTGGGAATGTTGAGTGTAGGTCCGCTCCCGCGGGACTGCCGCTAGGCATTACTTCGCGGTGCGGAGCTTGGTGTCTTCTATGGCTCTAGTTGGTTCGGCATCGCTCCAGCCTACGCAGCTCCCTTATGCCGCTTGCTGCCATATTGGCAGCCGCGTGCCACGTCTGCTCGTCGGCTACCATCCGCTCGGTGAGGGTGTCTGCGCTTACTCCTGGGCTCGCCTCTCCTAGCGTCTCTCGTTCCCGACGAACGCGGGGACAGGAAAAGAAGACGTGCTTTGCGTCTTCATCTACTCCTGGCCCGCAGTAGCTGCAGTACGGGTCATCGGCGTGCTTGAAGCGGTATAGGTATTGCTTGAAGCAGCCATGCCCCGTTAGCAGTTGTCCGAGGTAGTGGTCAATCTGGCCTCTCTTCCGTGTGTGTGTGTGTATTTTTTTTTTTTTTTTTTTTTTTTTTTTTTTGTTGTGTGACTACAGGAAAGCTTCATGCCGACTCAGCCGAAGCCGAAGCTCTAAACCAACCACACCTATCCCGGATCCCGGCGGTACTGTCGCGAGATATTACTTCGCCGGGGGAGATGCCCGTAGGGCTCTTCTCTTAATAATCTCCTTTATCCTTTATCTCCTTGCATTGCGTGCTCTTTCTTCGCGACGCAGTTTGGTAGCCATAGTTACGGCCATGAATCTAATCGCGGACCAGTTTCCTTCCGACTCCAGCAGGCATTCTGCCAGGTTTGTCACCGCTGGCATTCTTCCAAGCTTGTTGCTTAGATCCTCTCGTTCTTGCCGAATTCTTGGACATTCGAAGAAGCTGTGCTCTGCGTCTTCGATGACCCCTGCGCAGACCACGCAGAAGGGGTCGTCCTCGTGCTTAAACCTATGCAGGTAGGCTTTAAAGCAACCGTGTCCTGTCAGCAGTTGTGTCAGGTGATACTCCACTTGTCCATGGCTACGGTTCAGCCAACTCTTCAGTTCTGGGATTAGCCTATGGGTCCATCGCCCTTTGCTGCTGTTATCCCACGAATCTTGCCATTGCAGGATTGTGCGCTGCCTTAAGGCACCTCTGGTGTCCTGGTCCGTAGTCCCCAGGGTTCGCTGTGCCCTGATTCCTGCGGCTTCTCTTGCCAGCAGATGGATGGGAATCATTCCTGCTACCACAAGTGCGGCGTCTTGGGATACCGTTCTGAATGCGCAACACACCCTCAGGGCACACAGCCTCTGGACTGCGTTGCATTCTCGGGCATATGTTTTATGCTTCATTGCATCAACCCATATTGGTGCAGCGTACATTAGCGTTGAGCCAACTACGCTCGCTAGTAGCTTTCGCCTTGGCTGTTTCGGGCCTCCGGTGTTGGCCATGATGCGGGATAGGGCCACTGCCGTTTTTCCTGCTTTGCTGCTTGCATACGCCATGTGATGCTTGAAGCTGAGTCTGTGGTCAATCATGACAGGTACTTCAGGCTTGGACTGGAGCTAATAGTGCAGTCTCCTACTCGGATCGTGGCCGTCTCCACTACTTTTCTGCTGCTTATGAGGACCGCCTCCGTTTTGTGGGTGGCTAATGAGAGATCCCTCCCTGATAGCCATGTTCTGGCTCTCTCTACCGCGTCTGTTCCTTGGGGAACTCCTCCAGTGATTTGGTGCTCACGTGTCCCCTTATCCGTCTCATATATGAGCACTCGGTCTCTTAGGTAGTCCGCGATGATATTCTGCAGATACGGCGGTACTTGAAAGTTTCTCAATTCTACTAGTATGTGATCCCAATTGGCAGAGTTGAATGCATTTTGGACATCGAGTGTTGCCACTATGCAATACTCTTTGGTCCCGTACATCCATCGGGTGCCATCGATAGCTCGCTTTGCTATCTCACATACCTCGCCGATTGCGTCCACCGTGGACCTGCCTTTGCGAAACCCGTGCTGTCTCGGTGAGAGCTGACGCGTTACCGCCTTCTCCAGCCTGGTGTGGATTATGCGCTCGAGGATCTTACCCACTGTGTCGAGCATGCAGAGTGGTCTATAGGATGATGGCTCCTCGGTCGGCTTGTTCCCCTTGGGTAAGAGGACTAGCCGCTGTCGCTTCCATGGTCTGGGGAAGGTCCCTTCGGACATGCACGCATTGAATAAATCCACGTACATTTGTGGATTGGTCTCAATAGCCGTGCGGAGAACGGCATTTGGGACCCCATCAGGTCCTGGTGCTTTGCCGTTCTTGATCCGTTGTAAAACTTCGAGGACTTCTGCTCCCGTGGTGGCTTCTATTTCAGGTGGCGGTATTCTATCCATCACTCTCTGGGCTGCCACTTTCACTGGAAATAGGGTTTCTACTATGTTAACCAGAAGATCTGCACACATTGGCGGCGGGGGACTGAACACTCGCAGTCTCTTCATTACCAGCCTGTATGCGTAGCCCCAAGGGTTCGCATCTGCGTCATCGCAGAGCTTTTCGAAGCATTTGCTCTTGGCATCCTTGATCTGCCTCTTCAAGCAGCGTCTGCTTTCCTTATATTCTCCTTGGAGCCTCTCGAATTCCGGGGAACCTCTCGAACGCTGGTATAGTCGTCATTTCCGCTGGCACTCCTGCCTGGCGCTACCTATTGCAGCGTTCCACCAATACGTTGGCCTGCGGTTGTTCAGGCTTCTTCTTTTCCTTAGCATGGAGGCATCACATGCTTCCAGCGTATGTATAGCCAGTTGGTTTGCTCTCTCTTCAGCCGTACCGTTGGTCTCGTAGTCCTCAAACATGGCCCGGACCATATCCGGCTCTAGCGTTTCGGTCTTATAACCGATCTGCTTGCCAATGAACGGGTTAGGTGCGCCCGCTTCCTGGATTTCACATATGAGGGCTTGGTGGTCACTCCCGGTGTATAAGCCACTAACTTCCCACGTTGTCCTGCGGCTGAGGCTGCTGCTCACGAACGTATGGTCTATTATAGACCCCGTTCCAGCTCTGCCGAACGTCTTCTGTGTGCCTGTGTTCAGCAGTACGGCATCCAACGTCGCAAAGCATTCCAAGATCGCCTGTCCCCTTGGGTTCGTTCTCGGGCATCCCCACTCCGTCGCCCAAGCGTTGAAATCGCCGGCTATGAGCGTAGGGTGTTTCTCCCGCGCATCTTCAGCAATCCTTTCCAGTGCCTGCGTCGCCTGCTGTAGGCTGAGGCTCGGGGGCATGTAGCAGCTATATATGTGCACTCCATTTATCCGGGCTCTGGCGAATCCGTCTCCGACGTATGTTTGCAGTAGTTGCTGTGTGGGACTCGCACAGCTCCATATCGCTGCCTTCTTGCTCGAGTCAGCAATCCACTCTCCCGAGTTGCGATTCCGGTATTGCTCGCTTATGACTGCTACATCAATACTGTGCTCCCTTATGGTCTGGTCCAGCAGCTGCTGTGCCATCTCGCAGTGGTTGAGGTTTAGTTGGATGATTTTCATCTATCCTTTATTTGCTGCATCGCCTTTTGGTACTGCGGGCACCTCGAACTCGTCGTTTGGTGCTTCGGGTCCTTCACCCGGTGGCGCTTGCAAAGAATGCAACTTGGTTCGTCTTTGCAATCTTTGGCCTGGTGGTCGGCTCCTGCGCAATTGTAGCAGCACTTCGTGAAGTCTTGGCTGCTCTTACAATTAGGCGCGATGTGGCCAAACTCCATGCACTTGTAGCATCTTCGGGGAGTTGACTTGGGTCGTATTCTGCAATACCCCCACCCCAGGCGAATTCTTCCTTTCTCCAGGAGGGGCTTTGCTATAGCCGGTGGAACTTTCAGAGTCAGGGTCTGCGTGCTCCTATAGGCTGGTCTGATGGAGATGGCTGCGGCCTCGCAGATTTCCACCCTTGCCTGCGCTTTGAGTTCCGCTAGGACTTCCTCTTGGGTGGACACTTCGTCTATGTCCCTTACCTCCACGATGACAGTTTCGGTAAGACTCCTTACTTCAACCGTGCTTGCTAGCGCTTCCTTGACTGCTGCTTGCATCTCGTGGGTTCTCGGGTCCGCCGATTTTTCCAGCATCAGCAACAGCTCTCCTTTTGCTGTGCGTCGCACCCCTTGCACCGATTGCCCTAGCTTTTTAAGACTTTGCTCTGTCTTGACCTTCCTTAGAATGTCTGCATATGAGACAGTGCTGGTGGCGGCGATGACTATTGCACCGCTGCGTGGCGGTCTTGGTCGTTGCTGCTGCTTTGGCTTTGGCCTTTGCCTAGCTACGACCTTCACCCACACCACCTCTCGATCCTTTGGGGCGTCCTCCGGTCCCTTGCGAGCTACGGCGTCCCTCATTTGGCCTTCCTGCGGCTTCTTCTCCGTTTTTTTTGACTTTTTGGGTCCATGTTTTGGCTTCTTCGGCCTTGGGGACGGGGACGGGGACGGGTGGGTGGTGTTCCTGGGCTCTGGCCGTGCCCTCTTTCCCGCCTTCTCCGTCACTGCCGGCAGTGTAACCTTGGCTACAGCCTGCTCCGCAGAGATCGCCTGCCAGCACGATTCCAACTCTCGCTGCAGATATTCGATCTCATCCACCAGATCCCTCATTGGGTTCGTGATGGACCTCTTTGGGAGCAGGCCAATTTTGCCCAAAAACAAAAAGAAGGCAGCAACCAACAAGTGGCGCCAAGAATCACAGCGAAGAAGAATAGGAAAACAGGCACTTACCTGCTGTTCCTTCCCCCCCCTTCGGCCTAGGGCTCGACGGCGTCCCACTGGGATTTCGGCCAATACTATTGGCCAGGTGGCCGCTTCTCTGCTTGCGGACTTGCGTTCCGCGCAGGTAAGTAACGCAGCACTACTATGGCTCGCGCTAACTACTCTTTGCCTCTTTTCCAGGCTAACTTCTGTAGTGGCCAGTTGTGACTCTAAAACTCCCTCGCGTTTAACATTAACTCTGCTCTTTACAAAAACAAGATAAGAGATCAATTACAAGAGAGCCGTAGTTAAAGCTTCCATTGAAGAGCTTAATGTCTAATTTAGAGAAGCAGCGTGGATCTGTGGGAGTTATGTTTTAAAGCTTTACTAGAAATCATACGATTACTCCGTTAGTCGTGGAAGCTATGTGTAAGCTTTGCTTAGCATTGTACGATTACTCCGTTATCTAGGGAAGCAAGGTGTAAGCTTTGTCTAAAATCGTACGATTACCCCGTTGGTTGTGGAGGGTAAAGTTCCGATCGTAAGGGCTAATGCAAGTAATAGAACTTCTGGCTAGATCATTGCTATAGTGAAGCTGTGCGAATTCGGATGTGTCTTTTTATACAAATATATAGATCCAAGTGAATTTGAAAACGTTGTGCAATCAAACACGTGCCAAGTAAATTGAAGTTCTGGTGGACTACATTATTCCTTTTGGATTAAGAAAAAATAAAAGGTATTTGGACCTTACAATAGTGACACAGCTTTAACAGTCTCGTATCATAGGGCTGGAAATCTTACTACATTCGACACTGGGAAAGAAAAACCAATTGACCCCCCTCCAAGAACGTGGTCGTCAAAAACCATCGATTTCTTAGTAGATCTGGGAAAGACCTCGGATTTCCCAGGAACCAGCATCTACATAAACCAACGATAACTACAACCAAATAAACCAGAAAGAGCCGTCCGAAGATATACTAGAGTGAAACCCGAAGTTATGTGGAGGCATACTTGAGCTGAAGTACATTTTGGAGTAAGACGAGAAGAATAGTTTTCTTGCGAATTCGGAGAAACTAATATGCCGCACTCGTCACCCTTCTCGCTTATGAATTAAGCGCGCGGCTAAGGCTTTCGCATGTAGTTCTTCGCAGTGTGTGGAGTGGTTCTCAACCTGTGAAAATAAAACATTATTCTGCGGCGATCCACACTGCCGTTTAATAGTCGTCGCGTGAAAATGTACCAAAGTATTAGTTTTGAGTCTCGTCATGAGATTTTCCATTTATTAAAGATTAGGCTACGCACTAACTATTTTTGTATTGTCTAGATTTAAAAAGAAAAAAAAAAAAAACCATTAATGTATATAATTACCCATAATTAGAAATTAGCGCAAATGAAAACCACATTTTTTTAAGATCCGCCGTTGAGTGGCAAATCGTCGTCGTACGGGTATGGAAATGGAAAGAAAATCGGTGTTTCATCCGAATTAGAAGTGAAGACCTGTATATTCATAATTTTTCTCCCTTCCTCAGAATATGTTCCTACGTCGCCCCTTGAGCTCAACGGACACGCCGGATAATTCGTATAAAGTATGAGTGAGTTACGAAACTTCCTTAAACGGAATTCTCGAGTATTTTCGAAATATGTATCTGTCTTATAAAACTTCTATTCCGGTATATAAAACAACCATATCCGTGCCATAATTTAAAGCGGATCGGCTGCTAACTTTACTTTCACGTTTGCCTTCTAGTTATATAATTATCATATTTTTCTCTTCTTTCCAATTCAATTTCTTTTACGCCATATTCTGTACACATAAGTCCTATATACATATATACATATAACTAGGTATAACTGGATACTATTTCCTCCTTCTTTATTTAATTACTTTATGCTAAGTTTATACTTGTCTGGAAAACCATGAAGTCCAAACCCTTAAATTTTGAATTATTAAATAATGATTAGTAGATAATAATGGAACATTAAACCTTTCGTGTTTGTCCTGAGTAGAGCCTGAGGAAGTCCGATGATCAAATAGAGATGCGCTCGATGAGGGTTATGCTGTCGATTAAACGGCATACAAAGGTAGGGAGGGTAGAGAAGGGGTCAAAGTCATCTGAGTTCCCCAAGAGCGACGGAATATAGCCTGACTATTTGTCGGTAGTCGGTTAAACAGTTAGTTAAAATTCACATTCTTTTCTTTTTGATTTCTTTTGTAGAGTTCCTTTTGAACATTAAATCAAGTGTACCTAAAACATCTTTGCGAATGTGTTCGTATAGCAGATAGGAGAGTAGGAAAGATCCCACGACATTCCGGCGAGCTAGTTAGAGCATAGCTAGAGGTACACGTTCCGAAATCCTGCTATACTATTGGTGTCTGACCGTCAAAAAAAGTAGGTACAACCTCCATCCGTACATACAATCTCACACCTCTACGAATATGAATTTCTGGCACATTACACTTCCGACGTTTTTTTTTTTTTTTTTGTTGTGTGACTACAGGAAAGCTTCATGCCGACTCAGCCGAAGCCGAAGTGAGGGACTCTAACCGCTCTAAAACCAACCACACCTATCCCGGATCCCGGCGGTACTGTCACGAGATATTACTTCGCCGGGGGGAGATGCCCGTAGGGCTCTTCTCTTAATAATCTCCTTTATCCTTTATCTCCTTGCATTGCGTGCTCTTTCTTCGCGACGCAGTTTGGTAGCCATAGTTACGGCCATGAATCTAATCGAGGCCCAGTTTCCTTCCGACTCCAGCAGGCATTCTGCCAGGTTTGACACCGCTGGCATTCTTCCAAGCTTGTTGCTTAGATCCTCTCGTTCTTGCCGAAATCTTGGACATTCGAAGAAGCTGTGCTCTGCGTCTTCGATGACCCCTGCGCAGACCACGCAGAAGGGGTCGTCCTCGTGCTTAAACCTATGCAGGTAGGCTTTAAAGCAACCGTGTCCTGTCAGCAGTTGTGTCAGGTGATACTCCACTTGTCCATGGCTACGGTTCAGCCAACTCTTCAGGTCTGGGATTAGCCTATGGGTCCATCGCCCTTTGCTGCTGTTATCCCACGAATCTTGCCATTGCAGGATTGTGCGCTGCCTTAAGGCACCTCTGGTGTCCTGGTCCGTAGTCCCCAGGGTTCGCTGTGCCCTGATCCCTGCGGCTTCTCTTGCCAGCAGATGGATGGGAATCATTCCTGCTACCACTAGTGCGGCGTCTTGGGATACCGTTCTGAATACACACTGTGTCTGTGTGTGTGTGTGTTTTTTTTTTTTTTTTTTTTTTTTTATATTCATATACTTATTTATTTGCTCTATAATATATACTGTACAATTTATATTTAACTTAATTTAACGGACAAGAGTATGTTGGGACTAGGGGCCCCGCGGACTGCGGTACTGCCGCAAAGCATTGCTTCGTAGTGGCGTGGACACCTACTCCGTCTGCTCCTTCCGCCTTCTCTCCAAGGACCTAAGCGTTCGCATCACGCTAGAGGCGAACTCCGCGGCCGCTTCCCACACCTTCGGGTCTGCCAGCATCAGCGGCACCAGAGTCTCGGTGCTGACCCTAGACCCTGCTGCTGTCTCCAATGTCTGACGCTCGAGGTCAAACCTGTGGCAGTCGAAAAGGACGTGGCGAGCGTCCTCCTCTATGCCTGTGCCACACTCGGGGCACCAGTCCTCTGTCTCGTGGCCGAAGCGCTTGAGGTAGCCGCGGAAGCAGCCATGTCCGCTCAGTGCCTGGGTAAGGTAGAAATCCACCTGGCCGTGCTTCCTTTCAACCCAGCATGCTATGCTTGGGATGAGGGTGTGGGTCCATCGGCCTTTGGGTGAGTGGTCCCATCGAGTCTGCCATCTGTCTATGCTGGTCCTTCTGGCGGCGCCCTTAATTTCTGCTTTGGAGCGTACCTCGGCTGCACTGTCCGTCATGGCATCATGGATCTCCTTCCTCTCCCTTATCAGCTCCCTGAGCGGAACTTGCCCGGCAATGACTAACGCGGCTTCGTCTGAGATGGTCCGGAACGAGCACGCGATCCTAATGGCGCACAGTCTGTACGTTGCCTCAACTCCTCGCCTTCGCGGCTTCTGCCCACACCGGTGCGGCGTAGAGCATCTGCGACGTCACGACGCTCGTCAGCAGTTTCCTCGTTGCCTGCTTTGGCCCTCTGGTGTTTAGCAGCATCCTGGATAGCGCTCCCGTGGTCCCACCGGCCTTCGTGTGGACGTATTCCAGATGCTCTTTGAAGGACAGGCGCGTGTCGATGAGGACTCCAAGGTACGTGATGGACCTCTGCGATTCGATCGCGGTCCCACCGACCTGCACTCTGGCGGTCTCAACCACTTTACGGCTGGATATCAGGACCGCCTCCGTTTTTTGGGCCGCCAGCTCCAGCCCCGCGGCGGCTAGCCACGCCTCGACGGCTTGTATGGCGACGTTGGCAAGCTCCTCCTCTGCGGCAAGTTCCTTCGCTACCGCCACTATTGCGACGTCGTCAGCGAAACCCACCAGGTTAGTGTTGGCTGGCATCGGGAGCCGTAGGACCCCGTCGTACATGGCGTTCCAGAGCAGAGGTCCCAAAACGGAGCCCTGCGGGACTCCGGCTGAGACTTCGTATGCCCTAGAGCCCTGACATGTGTCCATTGTCAGCACCCTATTGCTGAAATAGCTGCGCGCTATATTCAGTAGGTAGCCCGGGATGTTGAAGGACCTCAGTGCCTCCAGCGTCCGGGTCCAGTCGGCCGAGTTGAAGGCGTTCCTAATGTCCAGTGTCACCACCAGACAATAGGACTTGGTTCCGCCTCTCCACCTAGTCCCAGCAATGGCTTCCTCCGCCGTTTGTACGACCCTCAAGATGGCGTCCAGCGTCGACCTCCCTTTCCTGAACCCGTATTGGTTCTGGGAGAGACCGCCTGCTACTTCGATGGCTGCGCTCAGCCTCGCACCGATCACCCTTTCGAAGACTTTTCCCATGGAGTCCAGAAGGCAGATGGGCCTGTAGGAAGAGGCCACCCCTGGCGGCTTGCCCGGCTTGGTTAACAGTAGCAGCCGTTGCCTTTTCCACCTCTCGGGGAACGTCCCCTCCTGGAGGCATTTGTTGAAAAGGCCCGCAACTTCCCTCGGGAGTAGAAGAAGTGCCAGCTTCAACGCGCTGTTGGGGATCGCATCCGGACCCGGAGCCTTCCTAGGTATCAGGTTTCTGCCTGCCTGAAACACCTCGGCTTCCGTAACCTCGCAGATGTCGCTCGGGCTATGCTCGAACCGCAGGGAGCTAGGGATCTGCCGTCCTCGAGGAAACAGTGCCCTGACTATACCGTCCAGTGCCTCTGGATCTGTTGGAGCTTTACTGCCCGCGTTCAGCCTCTTCACCACCATCCTTTACGCGCCTCCCCAGGGGTCCTCTTCGGCGGCATCACACAGCTTAAGAAAGCATTCCCTCTTGCTGTTCCTTATGGCGGTCTTCAGATCCTTCCTCGCCGCTTTGTAGGTCTCGCTGCATCGGGCCAAGCGCGGTGTGCCTCTGGCTCGCTGGAGCAGCCTTCTGGCCCGGTGGCAGGTTCTACGGAGAACCGCAATCGCTTCGCTCCACCAGAAAACTGGATCCTTGTGCTTCCGGAACGTCCCTCTCGGTAGCATGCTCTGGTCGCAGGCGCCTTCAAGTGCGTCCGCCAATTTGGTCGCCATATCGTTGGCTCCGTCTGCATCGTTTGCAGAGTAGCTCTCAAGGCGCTTGCGAAGGCTTGGGCCCTCAGCGTGTCCTGGCGGTACGCCTTCCCATGCCGGAACGGGGTACCTCTCGATCGGGCAAGGGTGCCCAGGGTGCATAGTATGGCCTCGTGGTCGCTGGCAGTATATACGCCGCTGATCCTCCATCGGGCGTTCCGGGCCAGCGTGCTGCTGGCATAGGTGAGATCGATGATCGACCCTACACCTGCCCTGCTGAAAGTTTGCTGGGACCCTTCGTTCAGAAGGACGACGTCCAGAGAGGCAAAAGCCTCCAACACCGTGCGGCCTCTGGCGTTTGTACGGGAGGACCCCCATTCCCCATGTGTGTGTGTGTGTGTGTGTGTGTGTGTGTCTGCAATTGCTGTCGAAACATCAAAGAAAGGCGAGTCTTCCAGTTGACTTCATCAGTAGATTGTGTGAAGTGTGCCAGAAATGTGCTGCCAAAGCCCAAACCGAACTTTTGCCTTTCGAGCGAGTAGTTGGGAATCGCAGTTCCGTCTTTAGCTGGCGCTTTAAACTCGTGCGGAATGTATGTCTTAAAAGCCCTGGGCACGTGCTGCCACCCTGGGCGCGGACTTCGCTCGGGCGATTGTTGGCTGATACCATCCAGAGTGCAAAGTAAGATAATATTGGCCCGGCTTTTAAAACACATTTTACTTGCACTTCAGTCTAACTGACGCGTGGCCCTTTGTAATACTCGAGGGCAGCGAAATTTGAGATCGAAAGATGGCGGACAAGCTGGCAGGCAGTACAGCCAATGGAGCAAGCCATTCAATTAGTCTAACACCCCACGGCATTATCATCGAATCGAACAGGGCTGGCTGCAGGAACAAACGCGTTTCATCTTACTTCCAAGTACGAGTATATTCATGCCCAGGGTAAAAGCAGAGTGTAAGGCACTTGATGAACAGAATAAAAGTAACCAGAAAAGAGGAGCCGGGCGTGAAATGGTCTGAGCATTGAAGAGGTTCTGAGGCCGTCACGGCAAAGGCGTACAAAACATGTAATGTGAAGCTGAAAATCAACAGCTAAATAATTCTTGATACCACATTGATACGCGTTTTTCTAGCTCTTGGTATTTTTGTCGTCTAACTCCAGTGAAATTTTAAAGAGTTTCGGTTGTAATTGATAAAAGTTTTAGGAATTTCCGTAATCCTTTGCTTCACAAAAATGACATTGAATGAAAGATGTCTACTTTTTGAAGATTGCAGACACATTACTCTTCTTGCAGCGCTTTTATTGCCCAAGCATATTTTCGCAATTGAGGATCCACAACTCACCTGAGAAAATTACTTTCCACACACTTTGCTCCTCTGAATTGTGGCACAAACTCAGGCACATATTACGAGGGGCACACCAGAGGATAAATATAAAATGCAGCCAGGCATAGGGAGCCACCACAGACCATTGACATCCAGAATGGCGCTGGTGTTCCCCCCGATTTATCTTTCTGTTCAAAACGGCAAACTAGACCAGGCTCGTAATATGGCCTCCGGCTTTGCTCTCATGTGTTGCAGGACCTGGCTATTGTCTGACTACGGCTTTACAACTCATAAACAGCGGAAGGACTCGCCCTGCTTCCCACTTGCCAATGGGTGGGGGTGTCCTTGTCCCGCCTCCTCCTGGTAATAACATTTTAAGCTCCGGGCTATGCCCGAAAATTGTCCACATCTCGATGTTTAATTATACCCGTTACTCAAAATTAGTATTGGGGTATATTAGATTTGTGGTAAAAGTGGATGTGTGTAACGTCCAGAAGGAATCGTTTTAAAGTATATATATTCTTGATCAGCATCAATAGCCGAGTCGATTGAGCCATGTCTGTCTGTCCGTCTGTCCGTCCGTCCGTCTGTCCGTCCCCTTCAGCGCCTAGTGCTCAAAGACTATAAGAGCGAGAGCAACGATGTTTTGGATCCAGACTTCTGTGATATGTCACTGCTACAAGAATATTTCAAAACTTTGCCCCGCCCACCTCCGCCCCCACAAAGGGCGAAAATCTGTGACATCCACAATTTCGACGATACGAGAAAACTAAAAACGCAGAATCGTAGAAGATGACTATATCTATATAATTATTATAGCCAGAATCAAAAAAACAATTTCATACTTTCTCGCTCTGTCTCTCTCTAACACACAGGTTTCATGGTCGGTTTTGCCAATTGCAAAATATGAGTTCAAGGATCTCAGAACCTATAAGAGCCAGAGCAACCAAATTTGGTATCCACACTCCTGTGATATCGGACCTTGACCATTTTGTGTCAAAATTTCGCCACACCCCCTTCCGCCCCCGCAAAGGACGAAAATCTGAGGCATCCACAAATCTCAGAGACTATTAAGGCTAGAGTAACCAAATTTGGACCACACACTCCTTTAAGATGTGTGAGGAACCGTGGTTCCCACAGGCCGAATTCGACCAAAGCATAGCCGGATAAAGGCGGTGGGACGGCCGGATAAAGGCTGATGGCTGGCTGGATAAGGCGAAGGTCAGCCCAGATACCCACGGATATCCGGGTGCGGCGAAGAGGCCAAGGGCCCCGAGAGGAGAAGTGTCCCGCTCTCGGAGCAAGAGAAACGCGAGAGGCAGAGGAGACGGCGGGATCGGGCCGGCAGCGATCCGACGCATGACCAAATATGGGCATGGGATCACGCCACCGGCCAGGCCCCGTTACGAAGGCCGTGGAAACCAGGAGACGGCGATGGAAAACTACCAACGCCGAGCCGGGGCCCGTCAAGGGGCTATAAAAGGAGGCTGCGGCAACGAAGCGGGTCTCTTTTTCCGTGGAGAAGTGATCGCGCGCGCACGTTGAAATCCCGCCGAAACGTAAAAGTAATACCCGGTACGGTTCGAAGAAGTGCAGTGAAGTTAATAGCAACAGGAAGACAGGCCCCGCCTGCCCCCAGAGTGAGTCTAAGTTAAGAGGTGATCCACAGTTGCCGGCGGAAGCTAAGAGGGGAGTGCGAGACGTAGAGTGCGGATTTGCGTGGCGGGCCAAAGCAATAGCGGAGGTCAAGCTGCCCCAATCAATAGCCTCAACGCTGCCACACCCGACGAGAGCCCACGCGTGGTGGAGATCCATAGATAAGCTGAATTGTAGCATCTAGCCCTAAGTCCTAATATAAGTACGAATAAAGAGAGATTCGATTAAAGAAAAGGAAGGTCTTATCATTTGTCGTTGGGGGCAACAATAAAAATACGTTGCGACGAATCGGCCGACCGCTGAACGAGCCCAGCAAACTCAAGCGAACCAAGAAGCAGGTCCGTTACAGATGTCACTATAAAACGTATATCTCAAAATTTCGCCCCACCCCCTTCCGCCCCCACAAAGGACGAAAATCTGTTGCATCCACAATATTGCAGATTCGAGAAAACGAAAAACGCAGAATCATAGATAATGACCATATCTATCAGATTGCTGAATCTGGATCAGATCAGATCATTTTTATAGCCAAAAGGAACAAATCAATTTGCACTGGCTACGCAGCGCCCGACGTCACGCTCAGACTGATTTTCTGTCTCTCTCGCACGCACTCTTTGTCGTGTCGTTTAATATTAGCGGCGTCTGCCGGAGGGGACCCATACTAACTTAGTATCGGGTATAACTGTAGAGTTGCGGTGTCCACAGCAACTCACAACGTTCCCCCTCGTTATACCCGATACTCAAAATGAGTATTGGGGTATATTAGATTTGTGGTAAAAGTGGATGTGTGTAACGTCCAGAAGGAATCGTTTCCGACCCCATAAAGTATATATATTCTTGATCAGCATCAAAAGCCGAGTCGATTGAGCCCTGTCTGTCTGTCCGTCTGTCCGTCTGTCCGTCCCCTTCAGCGCCTAGTGCTCAAAGACTATAAGAGCTAGAGCAACGTTGTTTTGGATCCAGACTTCTGTGATATGTCACTGCTACAAAAATATTTCAAAACTTCGCCCCGCCCACTTCCGCCCCCACAAAAGACGAAAATCTGTGGCATCCACATTTTTAAAGATACGACAAAACCAAAAACGCAGAATCGTAGAGGATGACTATATGTTCTAGATTGTAAAATCTCAACCAGATCGTATAATTATTACAGCCAGAATCATGAAAACAATTTCATTCTTTCTCGCTCTGTCTCTCTCTAACACACAGGTTTCATGGTCGGCTTTGCCAATAGCAAAATATGAGTTCAAGGATCTCAGAACCTATAAGAGCCAGAGCAACCAAATTTGGTATTCACACTCCTGTGATATCGGACCTTGACCGTTTCGTGTCCAAATTTCGCCACACCCCCTTTCGCCCCCGCAAAGGACGAAAATCTGGGGCATCCACAAATCTCAGAGACTATTTAGGCTAGAGTAACCAAATTTGGTATCCGCACTTCTGTTAGATCTCACTATAAAACGTTTATATCAGAATTTCGCCCCACCCCCTTCCGCCCCCACAAAGGACGAAAATCTGTTGCATCCACAATATTGCAGATTCGAGAAAACTAAAAACGCAGAATCATAGATAATGACCATATCTATCAGACTGCTGAATCTGGATCAGATCGGATTATTTTTATACCCAAAAGGAACAAATCAATTTGCACTGGCTACGCAGCGCCCGACGTCACGCTCAGACTGATTTTCTGTCTCTCTCGCACGCGCTTTTTGTCGTGTCGTTTAATATTAGCGGCGTCTGCCGGAGGGGAGCCATACTGACTTAGTATCGGGTATAACTGTAGAGTTGCGGTGTCCGCAGCAACTCACAACGTTCCCCCTCGTTTTTTTTTTGTGTCTGCTCCCACCTCTACAATTGCCCTGGGCTTCTTTATGTTTTCGTTTCCTTCTTGATAACAAGCATTTTTACATGTGCTAAAAAAACCAGAGCTGGGGGCACAGCTTGTAGTCGCAGGAGATGAAGATGGAGGTTGCTGGGGCATGGGCCCGACCCGGGGCTCATCCCCCTTCGGGCTCTTCCAATTTTGGGCCTGGCTGCATGTGCGTTTATGACTTCATAATGGGAGCCAGGGCATTGAGGGGAAGCTGACTTTGGGGTGGCATCAGCCGCATTACCAGACCTCCCCGGGCCATCCAGCAGATGCAGTGCATTGCGGGGGTGGCTGTTACTCCTGGTCCTGGTCCTGGTCTTGCTCCTGGTTCAGGTCTAGCTTCTGTTGCTGTTGCCCTTGCTGTTATGGATTTGCGTAGGCGTTGCGTTAACATGCGACTAAGTCCTTTTATATCCCGGAGCATTCGCTTTGGCTTTGGCTTTAGCTTTAGTTTCAGCCTCAGCATCCGCTCCTGGCTCGGCTTTGGCTCCGGCTACATATCTCTGGCCTCAGACTATCATCAATTGCTGTCCCCATGGTGTAGTTAGGGCGCAGCCCAACCCTGGCCGGGCTTATATAGGCCAGCAGCAGAATTTAATGCCGAGCTATTGTGGGAGCTATTGTGGCCACCACTCTCGATCCGGCACCGGCACCGGCTCCAGCTCCAGCTCCATCCTCAGCATCGAATCTTTTCATGCAAGTTTTATGCTCATGTGTACTATGTGGCCCTGTTTTATAAACAATTTTAAATTGCTGGATCCGAAATGAGGCAGCGGTGGAGGCTGGGTCCGTGGTCCGCATAACTTTACGTAATCCCAGGCGAAAACGAAACGAAACTGTAACTTTGTGGCGCCATAACGCGCCACATTAACTTGCAGCGCTGATATTGTGCATAAATCTCTTGACAGAAAAAATCTCAAAAATAATATAAATAGCCGAAAAGGAAAACACCAGCTGTAAACAAAGAAGCAAATAAACAGTCGTCGTTGTCGTCGCGGTAGTCGTGTATACGGCAATGTGCCATGTGGCAATGTGGCACACATGCTGCAAACGCTCACACTCTCAGAACACACCTATCCACCTATTTACACCCAGGGCCAAATCCCTGTTCCACCTTTGAAAGCACTCTGTAGACCGCATGATTTCATCTTTCGCTTTCGTGCAGACAACTTACGCGAGGAATCCACAGACCCCCGGCCATGGCCCAATACACTGCACGAACATTGCGGCATACTAAATGGGGATACAAGGTGGATAAAAGGTCCCGAACTGAGTTAGTTACGATAGTTAACATTTTATGGGATCTTCCAAACATTTCAAAATCCATTCATTCTTTTCGATATCCTTTTTAAGGATAGTATATAGATTGTAGAGCATCCAGTCTTCAAGAATGTTTCATTTGGCCATGCCATATCCATTTTTACATTAAATTCGCCTAAGCAAAATGCTAGCCCTGGCTCCCCGAGCATGGGAGAGATGATTTATGGAGCAGACTTCATAAAGTTCATAAATGTCGCGGCAAGCAGGCGGCTGCCACAGAGAGGTGTGTGTGTGTGCGTATCCGTGTGTGCCACAGATACAGCAATGGCAATGGCAACAACAAGAACAGAAGGAGTAACCACACACTCATGTAGTTGACACTTTCACCTAGCCACCAATGGAAGGGGAAAAAACACTAAGGATGAGCACATTTTTGCGCATTTAATTAACTAAAATCATATTTATAGCATTTTAGTTAATTAAATGCGCAAAAATGTGAGTTATTAATTTACAAAATGCATGGTTTGCTCGCCATGGCAGGGGATAATGAACAGGAGCGGCTGGGCACGAGGAGGCTATGGGTGGCCGACCTGGATGATGGCCAGAGTCTGGCAGAGTGCCCTTTTCTGCTCCAGATTTCTATATTACGGGCATCGGGGTGGGAAAAATCCACATGGCATAAATTTATTGATGTGCGACATCTCTCAATCCATTCAGATCCAGATTACGTTGTTGACTTTCGCCATTCGCTGCGGTCTTCACTTGGTATTGGCTTTTCCTCTTATCCGCTCAACTCAAATTCAGTATCAGTCCCCGCTTTATGGCAGTGTCCCAATCAGAAACTAATTTCTTGTTGCCCGGAAACTTTTTGGCACCTCACACATGAGGGCTGTCCCCTGGCCAGACCTGATCCGAACGGTTTAGACCAAACCCTGCTCAGCCGAAAGCGACTGCGGAAGGCTGCCAACCGCAAGATTCGCTCATTTTGGGGGGTATTGAATTCTCTGGTCCCATCTCGTTGCGTAGTCAAATTTCCGCCGTCGAGCTGCAAATACCCGTGCATATCTAGCCGCACAGCCGGAGGTGCAGCTGAAGGTGCAGTCAGAGGAGCACACCGAGAGGCAGATAGAGAGGAGACACAGTCGGAGAAATTACAATCTCCAATTTCAATCAAAAAACCGCCGGATGGCGGATCTGACGTCCCTCAGGAGCAAATTCCAGTGCAGGTGTCAGTGCCTGGTTTGGATGCGACGACCTCAAAGCTGCTCCCGAAATGAAAGTCAATATTAAGGTTGATACATTGCAGAACGGAACCGAGTGGAGGGAACAGAACAGAATGGAGGGGAGTGGAACCTTTGGCGGCTGCTGACACACGACGTGGATGATAAGCCGTTCGACTGGCTCTGAAATGGCAGTGGATTCCATCTTCCAGATTGCTGCGGGATCCCGTCGGAGGCCTCAACTGCTGCAGAACATTTTATTACCCAATCAGAAGTGGCAGCTACAACTTTCTTGTCAGGCTTAGGGTTTCGTCCGTGTACCCTCATTTGTCACAATTGATCGCCCCTGTCTTAGCTCAACTTTATTTGCCTGATTGACGGGCCGGCCCCATAAAGAGGCGCTCATTAGAGGAGGAGACATGCGATGTGAAGCGAAGGGATCCACTGATGATGGTTAAAACCTAATTATACTGAACAGAAAGAAGGAATTTTCAATGTGTTTTGAATATTTATGAATTCGTTAGAGAACAAAATCATTGCCCAGCCACACACACGAAAATAAGAAGTTTGCGAAAAACAAAAAATATATTTATGAAATTATTTATTTATTTATGAAATTAACAAATTATCTGTTAATAATGGTACTTAGTTACTAAAGGCGGAAAAAGATAAGTTAAAAGTTGGCTAAATTTAAATGATTATAAATATTGCATGAAATTAGTTTAAGAGATAGTTCAGGGGATAGGGTTTGACAGAGGGAGTTATTATTATGGCATAAAACCCTAAAAGGTTCATGATCAGCATAATTAGACCTACATATGGGTAGACGGATAGGCCTAAAAGTACGGGTAGGTCTAGATGGAACGGCCAAGTCAATCTGACCCAAGAGAGTTTGGGAGTCAACAGTCCCAAGAAGGAGCTTGTGCACGAACATTACGCCATTGAATATTCTGCGATGGTGCAACGACGGCAGGTCAATAAGATTTAGCCTAGACCGGTAGGGTGGCAAGATTCTACCCGAGTCCCAGTTAAAGTTCCGAAGGGCAAAAATTAAAAATTGCTTTTGCACGGATTCAATAACAGCCTGCTGCTCTTTATACTGCGGGCTCCACACACAAGAACAGTACTCCAATATAGGACGTACTAACGAGATGTACAATTGTTTCGTAACGTACGGGTCGTCAAACTCCTTGGACCAACGCTTGATGAACGCTAAAACACCCTTAGCTTTATTTACAGTTGCAGCTATATGGGTGTTAAAACACATCTTATGATCAAAAAGGACTCCGAGGTCATTTGAACTCGAAATTCGCTCAAGGACATGATATCCTAGAACATATGGGACAAAATGAGGAGCGCGACGGTAAAATGTCATAAGTTTGCATTTGGTTCAGAAAAAGAAGATTAGTTGAACACCACAATAGTAGTTCACTTAGATCAAGTTGAAGGCGTGTGTGCAAATACCAATCAGAGTAAGAAAGACAGATTTGACATCATCAGCATACATTAGTGTAGTAGAGTATGTTATACCTTGAGGAAGGTCATTCACAAATAAAACGAGGGGGAACGTTGTGAGTTGCTGCGGACACCGCAACTCTACAGTTATACCCGATACTAAGTCAATATGGCTCTCCTCCGGCAGACGCCGCTAATATTAAACGACACGTCAAAGAATGCGTGCGAGAGAGACAGAAAATCAGTCTGAGCGTGACGTCGGGCGATGCGTAGCCACTGCAAATTGATTTCTTGCTTTTGGCTACAAAAATGATCCAATCTGATCCTGATTCAGCAATTTGATAGATATGGTCATTATCTATGATTCTGCGTTTTTAGTTTTCTCGAATGTGCAATATTGTGGATGCAACAGATTTTCGTCCTTTGTGGGGGCGGAAGGGTGTAGGGCGAAATTCTGAGATATACGTTTTATAGTGAGATCTAACAGAAGTGTGGATACAAAATTTGGTTACTCTAGCCATAATAGTCTCTGAGATTTGTGGATGCCCCAGATTTTCGTCCTTTGCGGGGGCGGAAGGGGGTGTGGCGAAATTTGGACACGAAACGGTCAAGGTATCACAGGAGTATGGATACCAAATTTGGTTGCTCTGGCTCTTATAGGTTCTGAGATCCTTGAACTCATATTTTGCAATTGGCAAAACCGACCATGAAACCTGTGTGTTAGAGAGAGACAGAGCGAGAAAGAATGAAATTGTTTTCTTGATTCTGGCTATAATAATTATACGATCCGGTTGAGATTTTACACTCAATAATATATAGTCATCCTCTACGATTCTGCGTTTTCGTCTTTTGTGGGGCGGAAGTGGGCGGGGCGAAGATTTGAAGTATTTTTGTAGCAGTGACATATCACAGAAGTCTGGATCCAAAACATCGTTGCTCCAGCTCTTATAGTCTTTGAGCACTATGCGCTGAAGGGGACAGACAGACGGACAGACGGACAGACGGACGGACGGACAGACGGACAGACGGACGGACGGACAGACAGACATGGCTCAATCGACTCGGCTATTGATGCTGATCAAGAATATATATACTTTATGGGGTCGGAAACGATTCCTTCTGGACGTTACACACATCCACTTTTACCACAAATCTAATATACCCCAATACTCATTTTGAGTATCGGGTATAATAAACAGACGCGGGCCCAGATGACTTCCCTGTGGCACACCTGAAGTAACATTAACAGTATTTGACAACACGTTAGAAAACAAAACACGTTGAGTACGGTTAGAGAGATAGGACAAAATCCAATCTAGAAGATTCGTTGTGAACCCTAATAAAGAGAGCTTGTGAATAAGCAGAGCATGGTTCACAGAATCGAATGCCTTGCTGAAGTCCGTATAAACTACATCCGTCTGCAAACCAATTTGAAAACCACGGTGGATTAGGTTAGAAAACTCAAGAAGGTTAGTCGATGTTGAACGATGTCTGAAAAAACCGTGTTGCGACGGAGATATCAAGCTGCAACAAAGATGTTGCAGTTGCCGGGTGACCAGGAACTCAAGAAGCTTCGGGATCGCGGAAAGCTTTGCGATACCACGATTGTTTTCAATGTTTGATCTTGAACCTTTTTTGTGAAGCGGAATTATGTAGGACTCATTCCAAATTACGGGGAGACAAGACTGTTCCAAGGAGAGGTTGAAGAGAAAGGTCAAGGGTTTGCAAAGGGACTGGGCACAGTGTTTTAAGATGCAACTTGGTTCCTTATCTGGACCCGCAGAAAACAATATGTCCATAGATGACACACCTTCCAGAACAACGCTTTCCTCGAAAAAGGGCAGAAAAATGCTGTTAGCTTGAGGTAGCTGGTACGGATACGGAGTGGATGCGTTGTAAATATGAGACGAGTACGTTTTTTGGAAAAAGTTAGCGAATAAATTTGCAATTCCAACAGCAGAAGCTTCTGTTTTGTTCTGGTAATGAAGAGACGGAGGAAAAACGTTTGACTTGCGCTTAGAGTTTACGAACGAATAGAATTTTTTAGGATCACTACGAAAGTTACTACTACATTGTGAAAGGTAATGATTATAACACTGACTATTGACGGCAAGGAACAGAGAGCGAGCAGAGGAGTATAGAGCTAAGGCCAACGTGGAGCCCGACTTCTGGTACTTTTTATAGAGCCGGGATTTATTATTTTTTAAGTATGACAAATACTTGGAGAACCAGGGAGGCTTGGACGATACAGGTACAGTGATATCTGGAACAAACGTATTAAGGGCGGAGTAAATAGAACTATAAAACGAGTTAACAGTTGCATCTATGTTCGGTAATGAATAAAGAAACGACCAATCAACACGCGAGAGATGTAGATCTAAATCGATAAAGTTTATGTGACAAGGAGCCATGGAACTATCAGCACCTCCAGATTGTGAACACTCCAGTGATATCAACAAAGTTGGATGGTAAGGATCTTCAGGGAGAGATATTGGGCTTGCTCTAGATACCGTAGCAAGAGAACCATCGTTAACAAAAACGAGGTCAAGAAGTCTGCCCCTAATGTTTTTAACGGCATTAATTTGGACAAGGGAAATATCTGTTAGCCCATTGATAAAGTCATTATGGCAATTGGGAAACAACAGGTTAGCGTCATCACAAGGCAGCCAAGAAAGAAATGGGAGGTTAAAGTCCCCCATGACAATAATTCGATCATTGCACCCTAATGCTGAAACAACAGTATTAATTGCTGAGAGGTGGTGTAAGTAAAGCTCAGCATCAGACCTGGGAGGAATGTAAGAGCAGGTTAAATAGAAAAATGCGGAGCCAACACGAACTTTGACTGCGACAAATTCAATTCCATGAATGTTATTGAATGGGAATAACTCAGATGAGAAAACAGATTTAACTGCAATCAGAACACCACCTGCAAAAGATGGGCGGTCCATTCTATAAATAGTGTAACTATCAATGACAATTTCATGATCATTGACAGAGGAGTTAAGCCAGGTTTCGGTAAACGTGATGGCATCGAAATCAAAGGACGCGCTATTAGTATGAATTTGACGCAATTTTCCCAGCAAACTGCGAGAAGGAACTCAAGCACAATTGTATGCTCAGGCCATATTGACGGTTCTAGAGAACTGGATAGTAAAGAATCAGGGAGAAGAATTTTAAAAGATGATATGTTGCGCTTATTTTTAAATGTAAATTTAGTCACAACTATATCAACAGGCGAAGTGTTAAGTTTAGAGGAAAGATGTTGTTTAACATCCTCCGTTGTAGCCTCAGGAATAAAACGAGAAACAAATATTGCTTTCCGAGGGACCACTGCTCAAAGTTGAAGTCCCGAGCGAGATCGAGATGGTGGAGCCACTCCTAAAAGAGATCTCGGTCCAAGGGCAGAGGAATTGGCAGCAATGGCTGTAGCAGGAATTGGAGTAGGAATTGGAGCAGGAATTGGAGCAGGAATTGGAGCAGGAATTGGCAAGACGTCGTCAGCAACCAGCACACCCGCACTAGGAGCACTCACCGCGTCAGAAGTGACGGCCACAGAAACTGCAGGGATGGGACTGATGCTGTTGGGAAGTTGGATGCTCGAAGGAAGCACATTGCTCGGTGTAAAGAACTCCGGAGCCACCGTTGGCGGATTTACAGACAATGGCGTGGCATGACTACACGGAAATGCTTCCGATGGATGAAGGTGGGAGGCAGGCGTACCAATCGGATTAGGTTGCAAGAGATTGGTATCATTATGCGGAATTTTCCGTCTAGGCGATTCGCTCAAGAGTTTGAACCCAAGAAACTGTGATTCAAGGGCAAGAAATTTCTCGTTGAGAGCCACAAATTGTTTCCGGACATCCAGAAACCCAGCTCGAGTCTGTCTCATAAATGTGCGCATTTCGGCCTAAATCTCCCGACAAGCCAGACATTACCAAGACAGGCCCATGCGTTTCGAGATCAGATCATTCAGCCGGCCAAAATTTCCACCACCAGCACATTTTATGTGGGGAAAATTGTCGCACAGCCAGCAGCTAAGAAATGAATCACCAATGATAACACCACCGAATTCACATTTCTTTGCACTGCAAACAATTGCCGCGATCACGGCGGACGCCACTGGCTTTTCAGAACCAAACCCAACAACAACGACGCAGCAGCAGCCATGGAGAGAGGGGAATACACCAAGGACCGAAAACCAACGGCATCGACGCAGCAACGGCGAGGAATACACCGAGAAAGCAGAAACCCAACGACAACGACGCAGGAGCAGCCAAAGACTGTGAGGAATACACCAAGAAAACAAAACGCAACAACAACAACGCAGCGGAAGCCAAAGAGAGAGAGGAATACGCCAAGAGCCGAAACGGTAGCCAACAGCATCAATTCAGCGACGGCCGAAGACGAGAAGCGCCGAAAAGATAAGCCGCCAGCGTCGACGCAGCAACGAAGCGCCGAAACAGTAAGCCGACAGCAGCAACGGCAGAAGAGAAACGCGGTAAACTAAAGCGAAGTAACGACGCGCCAGCAGCGAAAAAGAGAGACAAAAGTCACCGGCGCAGCATAGACGCCGAACGACGGCGCCAGCCCTCTGCCGCCGCGAGAATGACGACGCTGGCCGCCCACGCTGGCGCTGGATCGGGAAAGATCTGAGGCTGGAGAAAAAAAACATGGATCAAAAAAAGTCGATTGGGAGCAGTCGTAGGAGTCGGACGTGTTCGCAGAAAAATTTCGAGTGGCTTGGAAAAAGTAAAAAAAACACGTGGCGGCCCGGATCCACGCCAACGCTATCAGTGACACGGGGCAGATCCGGCATCGACGCTGCGCTTACGGGGAGAAGACCCTGCATCGATACTAAACTTACGGAGAGGAGATCCTGCATATACGCTGCACCCACGGGGAAGAGGAGGCTTTTGGACGAGTACAAGCGTGGGAGTTCAGGGGTAAGCTAGTCTCTAGACGTGTATACGGGCTGCTGAGCGGTGCGATAGGTAGGGAACCAAGAGAGAATAAAGTGAAATGTAACGAATATAACAGAAACATAGCCCGACCACCAACAATCTATACACTAGGGAACCTGGAGGCTCGGGGCTTCATCTTCTCTGCCCTTCCTCCCTCCTCTTGCCCGAGCCTGCGTGCTTCCATCCAGTAGTTCGTAGCCCGACAGGATCCTGAGGCCGCTGGCCGGCGATTGCCTAGGCGTTCTCGGTGACACCTGTCGGCGTTCCCTCCGCATGATTCCCTCCCGTAGTTTGTGACCCCGCAGGGTCCCGAGGCCGCTATCCGACGATCGTCTAAGCGCCCCCGGTGACGCCTGTTGGTGTCTCGCCTGATCCCCGTAGTTCCCTGGGTCCCGAAGGGGCTGTCCGGCGATTGCCTAAGCCCTCTCGGCGGTACCTGCCCTGTATGATAAAGATTTTCGCAGTAATGTTTAGCCCGATAGTGTCCCGTGAGTGCTATCCGGCGATTGCCTAAGCGCTCTCGGCGATACGCGTCGGTATTCTCGTACTCGTAGTAATTCTTAGTTCGGCGGTGTCCCGTAAGTGCTATCCGGCGATTGCCTAAGCGCTCTCGGCGATACGCGTCGGTATTCTCGTACTCGTAGTAATTCTTAGTTCGGCGGTGTCCCGTAAGTGCTATCCGGCGATTGCCTAGGCACCCTCGGCGATGCTTGTCGATATCCCTGACCCCCCGTGGTAATTCTTAGGCCGACAGGGTCCCGTAAGTACCGTCCGGCGATAGCCTAGGTACTCTCGGCGATACTTGTCGGTATTCCCGCATAGCAAAGTTCCCCTTTCTGCGTCGTAGTAATTCTCAGGCCGACAGGGTCCCGTAAGCACCGTCCGGCGATAGCCTAGGTACTCTCGGCGATACTTGTCGGTATTTCCGCATAGCATAGTCCCCCTTTCCGCTTCGTAGTAACTCTCAGCCCGGCGGGGTCCCGGAAGTACTGTCCGGCGATAGCCTAGGTACTCTCGGCGTCACCTGTCGGTATTATCGCATAGTAAAGACCTCTGTATTGATTCTGAGTTCGGTGGGGTCCTGAAGGCGCTATTCGGCGATAACCGGAGTGCTCTCGGTGAAACCAACGGCCCCGTCCCACGCTACGATCGCTCCCGTCCGCGGGACTGCTGCCCCGTCCCCCATCGTCGGTCCGAAATACGGAGTCCCGGCAAATTATAAATATTACTGTAATTTCGACCCTGGAGTAGACTGAGATATGTACCCCAGCCCAGGATCGCTTCCTTTCAGATGGCACCCGAGCAGGGACTCCGGGATTCCGTTATGTTTTGGGGCGCTAAGTGGAACAGTCGATCAGAAGAAAGAGTAGCTGGGGGAAGCACGGACAGTCGGAATCATTAGGACAAGAATAGCTGTATATCTCTGTAAAACCGCACGTGAGGCCGCCCATCATTCACGTACAGCCGAGGCTGGCTTCCCTAACCTCCCTAGCAATAGCGTCAACACGTGGCCGCCGCGCCCACACGAGGAGCAGAGTGCCGCTTACTGACAGCTAATAATGCGGCAGCGGCCCCGGCAGTGCCTGCCGGAGTCCACGGGCGATGTACTGCGTATGTTCTGGCCGGATTCCCCGGGCTTGAGCTCCCTGTCCGCAATTGCATTGTGAACGCGTTCGCCTGATGTACGGCGCTTCCTGTGTCAGTTCCGGCGTGCACGCGACAACTTTCCTTTCCCCCAATCTCATTCCCATTGCCATTCCCATTTTCAATCCCAGTCCACTCCCACTATCCATTTCCCGTTGCCGTCACTAAAAGGCAGGGCGCAAAAAGTTCACGTCACACTCGAATGCATCCAAAGCCAAGTTGCCCAGGCCCATGACAATAACTCAATGCCACAGCCGGACGGGGTTGTCTTCTCGGAGCTCGCAGGACCTGGCAGGCAAGCTGGCCTCTACCGCTTAGCAAATGACTGTGATTTCCAATTTCCATTTTTTTTTTGCAGCATTTGAGTCGAGCAGAGTGAGTTCCGTGATTAATGTTGTGGATGCTCTGTGGTAGGAGCAATTAGAGCACTGACAAGCCCTCAAAATGCATGGCTCTAAAAACTCATCTTTCCGCCCGGCCAGTATGGAAATGGTAACAGCTGTGCCGACAGGCCATGCTGTGTCAGTGAAAGTAAATGGTATGTAAAATATGATCACATGCTCCACAACATCATGTTTATGAGGGCCTGGCGGCTGGGAAAATTGAAAAGATTATGATCTGTGGGGGATTCGCCAAGGGACAGGGAAAACAGAGCTCGGAAGATGACAGAGCACAAGTTTGCCTCCTCCGTAGATCCACAGGTTATTTTGGTTCTCTTATGTGTAAGGAGTTTTAGAATAGACCAAAATAAAGGGCGGGACTATACTACACGCTACATGCTCTTCTCCATCACTCTTTCACATTTGGTGAAAGTTCTAAATGCCAAGAGACGCCTTCCAACCCGAACTGGAATTTTCACCAGCCGTCTGGCCGACACTTCGAGAAAATTAAACTACACCAATATTCAGCCCGCATAGAGGTTACGACAAAAATGACAACCATAACGAGAGATACCACAAAAAACCATCGAAAAGCCGGAACCCAAAAATGCAAAAGCCATTTGAGAGAACAACAAGGCAACAGAGTCGCATTATTCCCCTGGTGGATTTTTGGTGTTTGTATTTTTTAATCAAAAGCCGCAAATTGCCGCAACGCAAAAAATGACAATAAACCACCCCAGGATGGCCGCCCCAAAGCCAAAACCTGAGTCGGGAAAGGGAACGGGAACAGGATCAGGACAGGGAGCAGGAACTAGAGCCCAGCAGCGGAACCCAGACAAAGTGACAGCGACGGGACTCCGAGTCCCAGACGGAACAGACGCTGCTGTCCAATACTTTTAACGCCTGGCCCAACTATAGAAATGGAAATGGGAAAAAGGAATGGAGAGCTCAAAAAATAAAGAGAGAAAATGAAATGGCTCTGACATGTTGCCTTTGACATGCATTTGACATTTGACAGATCGTGCATAGTGTGGACCAGAGAGGGAGACGAGGCAGAGCGGGGTGGAGCGTGGCACGGACCGGGCAGGGCAGGGTATTTCAAATGAAATGACTAAATTATGTGCAAAGTGGTGGAAAGTGGAAAACGGGCGAAAAAGTGAAATTAAAAATGCGTTTGCCAGGTAAAAGGAAAATTCGTGCAGCCATTCGAGCGTCTATATTTAACTGTCATATCTGACAACTGAAGGCAAAGGAGCAGGATAGAAAGGAGAAGAGGCTAGGGCCAAGGAGTGGAAAGTGAAGCGTGGAGATTGCCATGGCGGTGGGCGTTGTGTCTGCTTCTTATCAGCCCAATGATGAGTGGCACTTGAGGCTTCTTGGCTTCAGGTAACCCTTGCCGAAATGATTTGATTGACATACCGCAGCAACCACCAAAGCCATCATCGTCATTCTCAGAATCTTTGGCTTCCACAGCGTTCTCTCTCATCATTCGATATCCAACATCCCTTCCAGGGACGTATCCTTGAGACCGAATGTGTGTACTTGAGTTGCATATTTCTTCATTAATAGCGATAAGCGCGTTAAAGTTACAGTTAATGCGAGCAATCCACATCCGACAGTGAGACAAATATAATATTTAAGCGAAGGAATGAAATAAATATTAAGCCCATGAAAGAATCCATACAAGCGAATGATCGTAGTGGTAATTATACCCGATTATCTAATATATTAGATTTGTGGTAAAAGTGGATGTGTGTAACGTCCAGAAGGAATCGTTTCCGACCCCATAAAGTATTAAATTCTTGATCAGCATCAATAGCCGAGTCGATTGAGCCATGTCTGTCTGTCCGTCTGTCCGTCCGTCCGTCTGTCCGTCCCCTTCAGCGCCTAGTGCTCAAAGACTATAAGAGCTAGATCAACGATGTTTTGGATCCAGACTTCTGTGATATGTCACTGCTACAAAAATATTTCAAAACTTCGCCCCGCCCACTTCCGCCCCCACAAAGGACGAAAATCTGTGGCATCCACATTTTTAAAGATACGATAAAACCAAAAACGCAGAATCGTAGAGGATGACTATATGTCTTAGAATGTAAAATCTCAACCAGATCGTATAATTATTATAGCCAGAATCAAGAAAACAATTTCATTCTTTCTCGCTCTGTCTCTCTCTAACACACAGGTATCCACAATATTGCAGATTCGAGAAAACTAAAAACGCAGAATCATAGATAATGACCATATCTATCACACTGCTGAATCTGGATCAGATCGGATCATTTTTATACCCAAAAGGAACAAATCAATTTGCACTGGCTACGCAGCGCCCGACGTCACGCTCAGACTGATTTTCTGTCTCTCTCGCACGCACTCTTTGTCGTGTCGTTTAATATTAGCGACGTCTGCCGGGGGAGAGCCATACTGACTAAGTATCGGGTATAACTGTAGAGTTGCGGTATCCGCAGCAACTCACAACGTTCCCCCTCGTTTATCATAGTCACAGAGAAATTCCCAATTACTACCAAGAAAATGAACATATGCACATCTTTTCATGATGGATTTATTAAGGAACATTTATAAAGCCAAAATCTTTGAATCAAAATCACTGAAAACTATGTAGTAATGTCATATAGTTTTCTATCATATCTAACCACTGTTCCGTCTCAACCGTTTGTCGGCAGGCAATTCATTAAATTGAAATATGTCACAGATCGATCATTGTGCCTGGACCGAAGTCGAGGTCCTTTATATGCTCTGTCTACCATCTCCACCCACTGGCAGGGCCGGCCAGACAAATATGCTGGCCTTTGAGGCACCAATTATTGAATGTGGCTTGGCAGCTTACCCCTACCCCTATCCCTTCCGCAGTGCTCTGCTCCCCGCATGTCTATTAATCTCTTTTATTGTTGTTCAAAGAGCCCCGGATCGGATCGAATGGGAACGAACGGAATACAACACTTGGGAAAGTAGGAAAGACGACTCCAGTTTCGGGCATGTGCAAAGTCAGTGCACAAATATAATGAGAGGAACAGTGGGTGGTGTGGGGGAGCTAGAAAGGGAACAGGCCCAGTTTCCACACAGCTCTCAAAGATGCCGCGCGTGTGGCGTAGACACGCGACCAACGGCTTACGGATGGGGGTGGCACTGTGGCGATGGGGTTGCGCCGAGTGGAGTTGGGGATGGGATTGTCGGCCATGCACATCTTTGCTGATTGCACTCCCCGCTGCCGTAGCGGTCCACTCACCTTGTTTGTCGCAGGCAGCAGGCAGGGGGTCCTGTCCCGGCCATGTCCTTTACCTCGTGCGTGGCATCTACGTGCTGCCGTATTGATGTGGGTTATTGTTATAGCCCTCTCGCACAAATTGGTATGAATTCTGCGAAAATGCAGCCGGGCACGAGAACAGGGAACGGGCAAGAAGAACAGGTTGCATCGGCTAGTCCTGCTGGGCCCATCTGGGGTTGATAAATATGCATAAGGAATGCATCAAAGGGTCGGAATGGGAAGGGAGGAGAAGGGAAGGGAGACGATGCAAAGATGCGTCGAGTAGTGTGCACCAAAAGGGATGTGGTGCGCTCGGAAGGAATCTCTCCAATACTCTTGGGGATCCATTGTTACCATTCAGATGCCTCCCTCTGAGGACTTATGTCTTGGACAAACAAACAGGGGCTTATAAAGGTGGTCCTCCATATTGTATAATGAGTTTTCCACGACTTCTCGCATTGCTCAATACCTCAATATCAATCTGGGCGTTCCAGAAACAACCTGGTGTTGGCATCGGCCTCAATCATTAATAATGCTCACCAGCCCGACCTGATTCTGTTTTCCATATTATTAACCCACCCAACCATATGCGGAGATTCTGTAATTTATTCCGATGTACCACATGCGAGGAGCCACATGCGAGAGCCCGAGCCAGAGCCTGGCTAGAATTTCACCAGAGCAGCGCATTTCCAGCATTTTCTCACAGCCTGCGCTGACATTTGTTGGCCTCATAAGGAACATGGGCGAAATGTGCTACGCCCTAATTTCGGTATCCATTTTTTACGGCACTCTCTTCGAAATTTTCAAGTGATTTAGTGCAATTAGTATAATTAACACAGCGTGTAAGACGACACTAAGGCGACATTTGACAGTCAAAATGGGAACGAGGATGAAATGTATGCCATATGTCCTTGGCTGGGCGTTTTCAAAAGGATGCTTAAGCCGACATGTGTTGCCGCCTTAAGTAGCAAATGATTCCCCGGAAAGTAACTGAGAAATTGTCGAGTAAATGGCATCTTCTTTGCTATCCCTTCCCACAGAGCGGCAGCCCGAAGGCTGCTCCTAAAAAAGATCTTTGAGAGTGGGAAGTGGGCTAAAGCAAGGGATTAGGGCATTTGAGCTGGCACTCGAAAAATTAATTTAATTTTTTCAAATCTCTCTATGGCAACACAAAACTCTGTTCTCCCGCAACTGCATTGCACTCCTTTGCCATCAATTCGAAAGGAGAGTACCACAGAACAAATGGGTCATGACCTTGGGATTTAGCAATCAGTATTCAGAATTCAGCACTTGCATGCCATACCATGGCAGTTTCCTGTGCGGCACAAAAGTCAACACTTTAGTGCAATTCTGAGCAATTAACATTGACAGCAAATATGGAATCTGGGCAAAAATGCCTACGAGGCAGGGAATGGCGAGTCAAAGTTACCTGACACATCATGCAGACGAGTCGAGTCGAGTCAAGTCGGATTCATTTGCATGGAGGTCGAGGCATCCACAGTGCAGAGGAAGCCGGATGCAGGGCCCCACTGCAGGTAAGGGGTATCAGAGGGGGCTACATATCCGACTCCAGGTTTAGTTTGTGGCTGCAGGGCAGATGGAAGTTTACTGGGAGTCTGTAGTGGCCAGTTGTGACTCTAAAACTCCAGAGAACAGCTTGGGAAGTACGGCCCTCGCGTTTAACATTAACTCTGCTCTTTACAAAAACAAGATAAGAGATGAATTACAAGAGAGCAGTAGTTAAAGCTTCCATTGAAGAGCTTAATGTCTAATTTAGAAAAGCAGCGTGGATCTGTGGGAGTTATGTTTTAAAGCTTTACTAGAAATCATACGATTACTCCGTTAGTCGTGGAAGCTATGTGTAAGCTTTGCTTAGCATTGTACGATTACTCCGTTATCTAGGGAAGCAAAGTGTAAGCTTTGTCTAAAATTGTACGATTACCCCGTTGGTTGTGGAAGGTAAAGTTCCGATCGTAAGGGCTAATACAAGTAATAGAACTTCTGGCTAGATCATTGCTATAGTAAAGCTGTGCGAATTCGGATGTGTCTTTTTATACAAATATATATAGTTAAATATCCGCAGCTCGAAATTTAGTTTTTAAAAAAGATTTTATTTTTAGAACTTAATTTCTTTATGTCACAAGATTGGTTGAATTCCCCGACTTAACTTTACGTCTGCTTGTCTCAAACGGAACTGATCTCTCTCTGCTGCTGGCTAGTTTCCATGAGCCCTTGTCTTGGAACTCCCGACTCTGGCTTCGGGCGTTGCTTTCCTCGGCTGCATCTTCGTGTCGGTGGCGTACGTGCCTGTATCGATATTTGGGGATGCGACGGCTTTGATGAAAGGCATCCACTGCTGGCGATCGGTGTTGCATTACATGACGGAGCTAGGAATGTGATACTCCTTGGTTTTATGTCTAGCTTTGATTGGTCCTCATGAGTGGCGTGATTCTAAAGAATCGATTTCTCGAGAGTGGCGTGATTCTAATGTTGATGAAACAATGTGGTCCATTGTTTATATTATCGGGGGCCCTAGCTTGGAGTATGGGAAGAAACAGTTATTGATTCTTGAGTGAGGTACTGTTACTTGTGTGGATGGGGTGGATGAATTGTACATAAACATAATGTGTATGGGATGTGGGGAATTATGGATATGTCACTCCCCCAACGTTTGTTATTAGCCTGTCCCTAGGCGATTACCCTCGGGTATAGTGACGGGGTGTCAAGTGCGGTGGCTGAGGTTGGTTCCTCTTCTGCTTCTATTATAGGGTTAATACATTTAACCGTGACTCTTTTAGAAGTTTTCTTAAATTTAACAGCTACATAACTTAGTATTACTAATATAATTATGACAAATGAAATTAGTAGACTTATTTGTAATAGGTTACTATATTTGGTGTATTGCATAATTATTTCATTAGTTTGGACATACGACAGTGGTTTTATTTTAGTTATGTTGTTGTTGACATAAACATTCTGGGCAAAATCTGACATTGTGTTTGATATTGTAAATTCATTTAATTGGATTGAACAGTTGTAGATTTTTATAATGGTATTTCCTTCCGCTATGATTTCTTGGTTTACACAATTCTGGTTTAGCGTTGTTTTTGGAAGATTCCATGTGATTAGTATATTGGGTTCAATAAAGATTATTTGAAAGTTTTGAAAAGTTTTGGAATATGGACATTTAGTGGGAATTTGCATTAAAATTCCTTTTATACAATTGTCATTGGTTTTCAATCTAGTTTCTTTAACAAATACTTCTTCATTTTTTATGTAGTACTTGTCGTATGTCATATCTGTTAACATGTTATTTAATTCGTCTGGATACGGAATGATTTTATAGATTGGTACTTTTGTAATACTTTGGGAATTTTGGAAATTATTAGAATTTCGTTGGTATCGGATTTTAGCCATGTGGAGGTTTTTATATTTAGTATTTTCTCAGAATTTATTTGTTCCAGGTAGTCTTGTTTTAATAATTTTGGATTAAATATACCGAGCCTAGTTAATTGCTTACCTAGTTCTATATCTTCGATATATTCTGTGAAATGTTGTAGATTGAATATCAAAATTTCTATTTGTTGATTCCTGTCTTTTTCTTCATTTAGTTTGTTTATAACGTTTATTCCGCTATTAACTGCATCTATTACCAAATTTAGTTCATTCATTTGAATGCTATGGCTGGCTAAATTTTCTATATTTTGTTCCAAATCGACTTTATCTTCCTGATCTAGTGTTCCAAAGAGATATTTTTAGGCTGTTCCTATATTGATTAGGCCTCTTTTATTTCTTTTGGTTATTTTTAGCCCGTTCATTTCTCTTTGCAATTTGTCTACTAGATATTTTATTTGGATTATGTCCTGGAATTTAGTGGCTTGCATTAATAAATTTTGGTATAGTTCTTCGGTTTTAGTTACATTAACAGTTAGATAATGGTATTCGTAATTGATAGGTATGTTAATCGATCCAGTTTTGAATATCATATATCCGTTTTGGGATTTTATAGGATTTATTTCTATGTTTTGGCCCTGTGCCATTACGATGGTAATTATGAGGAAGATGAGGATTTTAATTGTGTTGAAATTCGCCGATTCCATTAACTTCCTCGGTTTCTCTGGAAACCTTCTATTAGATTTCTTCTTTTTCTTGAATTTTGATTTTTAATGAGTTATTTTCCTACCCCTATTCTTTTCTTCATAATGTTTTTCGTCTACCTGTCTAGTTTCGCCCGTCCTTTTGAAAGGATTTGTTACCTTAGACTTAACTAGAGGTGATAGTTTATAGCGGGTATCTACTTCATACTCTATGCGGTTTTTATTTAATTGAGTGATTTTATTCACTTTATTTAGTTGGGTGTCATAATCAGGTGAGCCTGCATAAATGAATATATCAGCTGGTGTCCTATTTGTGGTATTATGTTTGGTTTTATGATTATAAGTATAAACAATTAATTCAAACTTCGTGAATCTATCTTCTGGGTTATCCTCGCTAGATATTATTCTTAATTTTTCATTTACTGTTTTATGAAATCTTTCTACGTCAGATATTCCATTTTTGCTGGAAGTGATCGTTTTGACGTTTTCCGCATTCAGCCATGCTTGCAATGCTGTGCACATAAAAGCTGAATCTTTATCGGCTTTGATTTCAATTGGTTTGCCCATCTCGTTAAAAACTTTCATGATGGCTCTTTTTGCTTCTAACCAGTCACGACTTTTTACTTCTACAAGAGTGGGGCAAACTTCGAGTATACGTCAATACATGATAGGAACTGTTGGTTACCAACCATATAAAAATCTATGACGTATTTCTCTCTGATGTTCAGTATTTCTGGTGTAGTTTCGAATGCCAACTTCGTATTTATATGCTCTGTTTTGGCAATATTACAAGTAGGACATTCGTTTATGATGTTTTGGATTAGTTTTTGATAATCCGGTTAATAGTATTTTCCCCTAAACCAATTGACGGTTTTCTCTATCCCTGGATGGAGTAAGCCTTTATGATTCTTTAATATGGTTTCTTTAAATTCAGCGTAATTCTGAATATCTAGGAGTTTCGTGCTTGATTTAATAGCTTTGGTTATATTGTTAGAATTAATGATTTCTAAATAGGCTTTTTGGAATGGAGGAAAATCTATTTCGTTATGGAAATATAATGCGCTCTTTTTGGTGCATAGATATTCCTTTATTATATCCTTCGCTAAAGTGTTAGTCATTTCCTTATACGTGATCTTGATGATTAGCTTGTGAAAACAACGAATTGTTTCTACCTTATCTTCATTGCCTTTTATTAGCTCAATTTGCCGATTGTAATAATTAATTGGCCTTTCCGTGATAGCAATGTGATTTAGATTGTCTTCCTGTGCGCTATGTACAGTTGCACCAACGCTTTTGGAAGCTTCTCCAAGGAGATTTTCATTAATCTTTACCCTTGATAAGGCATCAGCTACATGATTTTCTTTGCCTGGTAGATATTTCATTTTAAAATCAAACTCATTCAGTTTTATTTTCCACCTTTGTAATTTCATATTTGGCTCCTTGAGGTTGTTCAACCAAATCAAGGGTTTATGATCGCTTTGTATCTCGAATGTTCTACCGAACAGGTATGAACGGAAATACTTGGTTGCCCATACGATCGCTAATAATTCCTTTTCGATGGCTGAATAGTTTATTTCATGTTCATTTAGGGTTCTGCTAGCGTAGCAGATCAGTTTGTGTTCTTGTGACAAAACCGCTCCCAATGCTATGTTACTAGCGTCGGTTGTTACCGTGAACATTTTGTCAAAGTCTGGGAACGCAAGGATAGGGTCTGAGGTGATGAGTACTTTTAGTCTCTCAAATGCCTCGACGTACTTTTCTTCCTTGGGGTCTATGACAGCACCTTTCTTTAGTTTGAGTGTCATGGGTTTTGCTATGTTTGCAAAATTAGGAATGAATTTCCTGTAGAACCCGCACAGACCTAAGAATGACTTTATTTGTTTAGTCGTTTCTGGTATTGGAAATTTGACAATGGCAGAGATTTTGCCTGGACTTGGTACTATTCCTTCAGTAGTGACTACATGACCTAGGAATTCAGTTTCCTTTTTCATGAATTCACATTTATCCATTTGTAGCTTCAAGTTGGCGTCTCTCAACTTTCCAAATACTCTCCTTAGTGACAACAAGTGTTCTTCCAATGAAGTGGAAAATATAATGATGTCATCTAAGTATACAAAGCAATCTTTGAAGACTAACTCTTCTAGCAGATTGTTCATACATCTTTGGAAGGTAGCTGGGGCAGTGGTTAGCCCAAAGGGCATACGAGTGAACTCGTAATGTCCATGCTTAGTGGAGAACGCAGTTTTGGGGATTGAGCTAGGTTCCATGGGTATTTGATGGAAACCTTTTGCTAAATCGATTGTCGGTAAATACTGACATTTACCTAGTTTGTCTAGGATTTCATCCATTCGTGGAGTTGGGAATTTGTCCTTAACTGTTATTTCATTTAGACTTCTATAGTCTACTACCATTCGATATTTTTGCTTTCCTGAAGCATCTATCTTCTTCGGAATCATAGATATGGGCAAGCAGTAAGGAGAATTCGACTTTCGAATTATTCCCTGCCTGATCATATCTTTGATTTGCTGGTTTACCTCCTGATCATGTATCTGGGCATATTTGTATGGTCGTCTGTAGACCGGGTCTTCATGTTGAGTTTTGATCTCGTGCTTGATTGTACTTGTGAAAGTCAAATTGTCACCTTCTCTGTACTGCACATCCTTAAACTCATATAAGACCTTCTTTAACTCTTCCCTCTCTACGTCGTTTAAGTGTTCCAATCTTAATTGATTACATTCCCTTAATTCACTGTCTCCCTCTGGAGATGGGTCAAGGCACTTAGGTGCGATCTTCTCTTCTTTTGTAGAGGGATCAGTGCACTTCTGTGCGGTCTTGCCGGCTTCAATAGCTTCTCCACTCTGAATGATTGGGTACGACCTAGCTCCTAGTGTTACAGTGTCATTTCTGTAATCGATGACGGCTTTACTTGCCATCAAGTATTCTCTTCCTAATAAAATATCAAATTTTCGAAAAGTTATGTATGTAGAACTTTTGTTCGGACGGACATGTTTTGTTCGCATTCCTCATTATACTCTTAGTTAAACGGACAGGTCCATTGATGGTATGGACCGTAAGGTTATCGTCTTTTATCTCGGAATCTGTATAATTTTCTTTCATGATGTTGATCGATGATCCCGAGTCAGCGATACACCTTAATATTCTTTTATTAATGGTAATGTTTATATAGGGTCCTCCTCGGTTTCTTCCGAGGCGGCTTGATGAAAATTTACGTCCATCTTCGTTTGGCCACTCTGGCTCTCCCTCCCTCTTTTAGTAGGTTGGTTGGGTCCACTACCACTAGCTTGGTTTTGAGATATTTGCTGATTGAATGGATTCTGAGCCCTACCTTGATTCAAGGAATTTTTGAACTCATTGTATAATCCAGGATTTTGGGAATTTTGATTTTGATTTGTTCGATTAGTCTGACCTGTTCCAGATGAACTCTGAGTTTGATTGTGATAGTTAGTAGTATTATAATTTGGATAATAGTTTCCAGCATTCTTTCGATTTGATTGAGACGATTTCGATTGATCTTTATTTGTACCTGAATCTGTTGTACTAGCTTCGTACAATCCTTCTTCTTGTGCTGCCTTCTTAAGATTAGACAATGTGGTAATATCTTTTCTTGCTAAGGTCATGAACATTCTGTCAGGAAGTTTTCGAGTAATGACATCTTTAATTGTGTTGTTCAAAGCGTTTTTATAAATGACATTATTTTCTGGTATGTTTTCTAAGTTTAGCTTAATGTTTATTAATAATGCTTTTTCTCTAATTCTTCTATAAACTTACGAAGACTGCCGTTGAATCTGGTGGTGTATAGTTGTCGTAAGAGTTATTCATATGGTGTGTGATTTTTGAGCTCGTTGATCAGCGCCGTCTTCAGTTCGAGCCACGTGTTGGGTTGTATCATTTGCGATATGCGTTGTGCCTCTCCTGACAGTTGGATCTCGGTCGCTCCAAATAGGATCCTTTGTTGGCGAAGATCTTCAGTTGGATATAATCCGCATACATATTCGATTCGTTTGATAAATGAGCTTAGCTGTCCAGATGAACCGTCATAGGCAGGTATTTGTCTGATCGACAGCAGTGCCTGGTTCAAGTGGATTTCGCTCAATGATAGTGGTGGTAACGCCATGTTGTTGGTGTTGATTGGGTTTTGTTTTGTTTTCAGTAGTTTTTAACTTTATTTTGGTTCACTTGTAAGTTTTTTGATTTTGTATTTAGTGTTTCACTGTTCTTGGTGGATCACTATCTCCGCTTACTTCAGTTCACTTAATTTTAGTTTTGCAAATCGTATGTGCTCGTAACACATAGGTTCTTTGGCGGATTTCACAATTTTATTAACTATTCCGGGATTACGTGATCACAGTAATTACAAATTACACCAGCTGACCATTACCGAAATATAGGAGTTAATTTTAAACGAAATCCTACCGACTGCGCCAGTTAAATATCCGCAGCTCGAAATTTAGTTTTTAAAAAAGATTTTATTTTTAGTACTTAATTTCTTTATGTCACAAGATTGGTTGAATTCCCCGACTTAACTTTACGTCTGCTTGTCTCAAACGGAACTGATCTCTCTCTGCTGCTGGCTAGTTTCCATGAGCCCTTGTCTTGGAACTCCCGACTCTGGCTTCGGGCGTTGCTTTCCTCGGCTGCATCTTCGTGTCGGTGGCGTACGTGCCTGTATCGATATTTGGGGATGCGACGGCTTTGATGAAAGGCATCCACTGCTGGCGATCGGTGTTGCATTACATGACGGAGCTAGGAATGTGATACTCCTTGGTTTTATGTCTAGCTTTGATTGGTCCTCATGAGTGGCGGGATTCTAAAGAATCGATTTCTCGAGAGTGGCGTGATTCTAATGTTGATGAAACAATGTGGTCCATTGTTTATATTATGGGGGGCCCTAGCTTGGAGTATGGGAAGAAACAGTTATTGATTCTTGAGTGGGGTCCTGTTACTTGTGTGGATGGGGTGGGGTCCCATACATAATGTGTATGGGATGTGGGGAATTATGGATATGTCACTATATATCCAAGTGAATTTGAAAACGTTGTGCAATCAAACACGTGCCAAGTAAATTGAAGTTCTGGTGGACTACATTATTCCTTTTGGATTAAGAAAAATAAAAGGTATTTGGACCTTACAATAGTGACACAGCTTTAACAGTCTCGTATCATACGGCTGTAAATCTTACTACGTTCGACACTGGGAAAGAAAAACCAATTGACCCCCCCTCCAAGAACGAGGTCGTCAAAGTCCATCGATTTCTTAGTAGATCTGGGAAAGACCTCGGATTTCCCAGGAACCAGCATCTACATAAACCAACGATAACTACAACCAAATAAACCAGAAAGAGCCGTCCGAAGATATACTAGAGTGAAACCCGAAGTTATGTGGATGCATACTTGAGCTGAAGTACATTTTGGAGTAAGACGAGAAGAATGGTTTTCTTGCGAATTCGGAAAAACTAATATGCCGCACTCGTCACCCTTCTCGCTTATGAATTAAGCGCGCGGCTAAGGCTTTCGCATGTAGTTCTTCGCAGTGTGTGGAGTGGTTCTAATATTAAACGACACGACAAAGAGTGCGTTCGAGAGAGACAGAAAATCAGTCTGAGCGTGACGTAGGGCGCTGCGTAGCCACTGCAAATTGATTTCTTGCTTTTGGCTATAAAAATTATGTGATCTGATCCACATTCAGCAATCTGATAGATATGGTCGTTATCTTTGATTCTGCGTTTTTAGTTTTCTCGAATGTGCAATATTGTGGATGCAACAGATTTTCGTCCTTTGTGTGGGCGGAAGGGGGTGGGGCGAAATTCTGAGATATACGTTTTATAGTGAGATATAACAAAAGTGCGGATACCAAGTTTGGTTACTCTAGCCTTAATAGTCTCTGAGATTTGTGAATGCCCCAGATTTTCGTCCTTTGCGGGGGCGGAAGGGGGTGTGGCGAAATTTGGACACGAAACGGTCAAGGTCCGATATCACAGGAGTATGGATACCAAATTTGGTTGCTCTGGCTCTTTTTTTTTGGCCAAAGGCTTCCTTACTTTATAGATATAGGTTCTGAGATCCTTGAACTCATATTTTGCAATTGGCAAAACCGACCATGAAACCTGTGTGTTAGAGAGAGACAGAGGGAGAAAAAATAAAATTGTTTTCTTGATTCTGGCTATAATAATTATACGATCTGGTTGAGATTTTACACTCTAGAACATATAGTCATCCTCTACGATTCTGCGATTTTTGGTTTTACCGTATCTTTAAAAATGTGGATGCCACAGATTTTCGTCCATTGTGGGGGCGGAAGTGGGCGGGGCGAAGTTTTGAAATATTTTTGTAGCAGTGACATATCACAGAAATCTGGATCCAAAACATCGTTGCTCTAGCTTTTATAGTCTTTGAGCACTAGGCGTTGAAGGGGACGGACAGACGGACAGACGGACGGACGGACGGACGGACAGACGGACAGACAGACAGGGCTCAATCGACTCGGCTATTGATGCTGATCAAGAATATATATACTTTATGGGGTCGGAAACGATTCCTTCTGGACGTTACACACATCCACTTTTACCACAAATCTAATACACCCCAATAATCATTTTGAGTATCGGGTATAAAAAAAAACCAATAATGTATATAATTACCCATTATTAGAAATTAGCGCAAATGAAAACCACATTTTTTTAAGATCAGCCGTTGAGTGGCAAATCGTCGTCGTACGGGTATGGAAATGGAAAGAAAATCGGTGTTTCATCCGAATTAGAAGTGAAGACCTGTATATTCATAATTTTTCTCCCTTCCTCAGAATATGTTCCTACGTCGCCCCTTGAGCTCAACGGACACGCCGGATAATTCGTATAAAGAATGAGGGAGTTACGAACTTCCTTAAACGGAATTCTCGAGTATTTTCGAAATATATATCTGTCTTATAAAACTTCTATTCTGGTACATAAAACAACTATATCCGTGCCATAATTTAAAGCGGATCGGCTACTAATTTTTCTTTCACGTTGGCCTTCTAGTTATATAATTATCATATTTTTCTCTTCTTTCCAATTTAATTTCTTTTACGCCATATTCTCTACACATAAGTCCTATATACATATACACATATAACTAGGTATAACTTGCTACAATTTCTTCCTTCTTTATTTAATTACTTTAGGCTAAGTTTATACTTATCTGGAAAACTATGAAGTCCAAACCCTTAAATTTTGAATTATTAAATAATAATTAGTAGATAATAATGGAACATTAAACCTTTCGTGTTTGTCCTGAGTAGAGCCTGAGGAAGTCCGATGATCAAATAGAGATGCGCTCGATTAGGGTTATGCTGTCGATTAAACGGCATACAAAGGTAGGGAGGGTAGAGAAGGGGTCAAAGTCATCTGAGCTCCCCAAGAGCGACGGGATATAGCCTGACTATTTGTCGGTAGTCGGTTAACCAGTTAGTTAAAATTCACATTCTTTTCTTTTTGATTTCTTTTGTAGAGTTCCTTTTGAACATTAAATCAAGTGTACCTAAAACATCTTTGCGAATGTGTTCGTATAGCAGATAGGAGAGTAGGAAAGATCCCACGACATTCCGGCGAGCTAGTTAGAGCATAGCTAGAGGTACACGTTCCGAAATCCTGCTATACTATTGGTGTCTGACCGTCAAAAAAAGTATGTACAACCTCCATCCGTACATACAATCTCACACCTCTACGAATATGAATTCTGGCACATTACATAGATTGGCGCCCAACGTGGGGCCAGAGTACGAGTTACTACTGGTTAAAATCCCCAAAAACTTATCTCGTTGCAATTTTAAATTTTACATTAAAATTGATAATTCCCGTCCAACTACTGTAACGGAGGATATTGATGGAATTTTGGGTTTAAGATTCTGAGTTTCGGAATACCTAACCAAATAGAATCCGCCCGGTAGCAAGGGATGGAAACTGATATTTTTTTTTGTTACCAGAATTAATTTGCGAATATACGACAGCTATTCACAAAGGCGGATAGGTCGGCCAAATTATAATAGGATAACCCCAAACGAGTTTATGAAGGAAGAGTATCGATGGCTTTTGGAAGACTAATTTTCTAGATATAGATTTGGAAATTAGCCATTGCCAAGGTTACTGACCACATAAACATACCATAGACCAATTTAGATTTCATTGAGGTTATATTCCGGCGACAAGAGAAAGCGTATATCGGACGGAGTCAAGCTCGAAAAGGACAAATATTGGGTATTTAGGAAAATTTTGTAGAATTTATTGAAGCTTTGGTCCTATAATTAGGGATTTCCACATTTAGTGATCAGAACTCGTATTACTGGGTTACCTTAATATGTCACCAGTACAACGTACCCCAGGGGGCAAGGCGTCTGGTGACGTGGACGCCCAGATCTGTGGTATATGTCAAGAAGCCATAAGAAGAAGTCAACTAATATGTACTGCGTCGTGTGGGCACCGGTATCATGATACTTGCATGAAAGAATTCGTGAAAAATAACAGAAATTGCCCCGTATGTAGGGCGGAGTTGAATCCGGAGGAACTTTCGTTTGATGAGAATATTCTAGCAGCCGAATTACCACCCGACATGGGTTCGGGTATAGTGCCGTTAGAAGGGGGATCCAACCCGGAGTCAAACGCTTCAGAGAGAGGACATCAAAAGTCAAGAGGGGCTGGGCCTAAACAGGGACCTAAACATCGCGCAGAGGGATGCATACTAGGTTACAGTCTCAACAATTTCGGGATAATTCTTTGGGCAGTATCAGCCATAGGTCGGGCGAAGGAGATATGCCGGAAAGAACCCTTGAGGTTATAAAAGCCCTGATAAAAGGTGAGCAGAAAGATATGATGGTGGAGCTAAGTTCATTCGTTAAGAATTTGATCGAAGAAAATCTACGCGGACAATTAGGTAGGATGACTATAGCTTCAGATAGCACGCCTGTGCAAGCGACAAGGCAAAATCACGAGCCTAATATAACACATCCAAATGTCTCTAACAGGGCAATAGCTCCTGGGAAGGCCGCTAATATCTTAGCCAGTTGGCGACTAAAGTTTGACGGATCCAAAGACGCTATGCACGTCGACGAATTCCTGTACAGGGTTCGTTCACTTACATCCTCCACTTTAAATAACGATTACGAATTACTCTGTGACAATATGCATCTGCTTTTCTCGTCTAAAGCCAGCGATTGGTTTTGGAACTTCCATAGAAAGAACCCACAGTTTTCTTGGCAAACTTTTTCTGCCTCGTTTAGACAACGATTCGATGATGCTAAAGATGATTTCGACTTGTGGGAGTTGATTAGAAAACGCCGTCAGAGAGAGGGTGAATCGTTTGACGATTACCAGACGGCCGTCGAAGAATTAGTGTCCAGGCTCTCACACGAGGTTAGCAAAAATAAGTTAGTAGACATTTTAAAGCGTAACGCAAAAACGGCCCTCAGATATGAACTCTTGCATCTCAAAATCAGCGATCGAACTGGTCTGAGAGAAGAAGTTCGCAAGCATGAAAACTTCTGTAAAGACAACCATAACCCTTTTCCACGAGGTAAATTCAGCAAACCGAATGTAGCAGAAATACTTACGGACAATGAAGATATGGAGGAAGAAGACGTTTCGCAGATTTATCGTAAGAAACTAGTATGCTGGAACTGCGACCAGGAAGGGCATCGTTTTGATTATTGTTTAGGAGAAAGGCGAATTTTCTGCTATGGTTGTGGTGCTAAGGATATTTATAAACCTCGATGCGTCAAATGTAACCCAGCGAAAAACTTGAAACGGGATGTACCGACCGGACCCCAGTCAGTACATCCGACCAAGAACAGCAACTAAACGAAAGTAAACCAACTACCTTAAAAGGGCTTTCCGAAGGGGTAGTTGACGTAAAACCGGATATGATACTACACCAAATTTGTACAGGTATAGATGTAGCGACTCAAACGATGGAGAGCAAAGAGTTAGATTCAGAAAATGTGAATACGTGGTTTAAATTGATAGTTAAGCCCAAACGATCGACGGTCCGGAGACGAGCGTTCTGGAAAAAGGTCCAATCTGTTCGAAAACGTTTAGTCTCAGCAGTTATTCGGAGTTCAGATAACCGATTGTACACGGAGGTAATGATCGAAGGGCAAACTTATAAGGCTTTGCTGGATTCAGGAGCAACCATTAGTTGATTGGGTGGGAGAGCAGCAACCTTTTTAGCACATCACCCACAATCTCAGAAGTGTTTGGGAACCATACGCACTGCCAGCAACGAAGCTTGTACCGTAGTGTCCAAATTGGTGGTTCCGATTGAATTCCGTAAAATAGTTAAGGAAGTAGAGTTCTTTATCATACCAGATTTAAAGCAAGATGTTTATTTAGGAGTTGACTTTTGGAAAGATTTCGGTCTTCTATCCCAATTATTGACCCGAGAAGGAACTGTGAGCTGTTTGGAGAATAGAGACGACACGATTATGAAGGAAACGCCTAAAATGCATTCCCTAAATGAAGAACAAAGGAACCAATTAGAGGCGGTAATAAGAACCTTCCCGTCATATGAATGCGACGGACTAGGTCGTACACACCTAATACAACATTCTATGGTGATCAATGCCGAAGTACCCGTCAAACAACGACATTGGCCCATTTCCCCCGCGAAAGAGAAAGTGATATTCGAAGAAGTAGAGAAGATGATTAAGCTGGGCGTGATAGAACCTTCAAATAGTCCATGGAGTAGCAATTGCGTCGTAGTAAAGAAAGGGAACAAGAATAGGTTATGCCTTGATTCTCGAGAGATCAACAAATATACCCGAAAAGATGCATACCCCCTTCCCCATATAGATGGGATACTCAGTCGATTGCCACCTGCCAAATACATAACGGGACTCGACATGAAGCATGCTTATTGGCAAATTCCCCTAGAGGAGTCTTCACGCCAATACACCGCGTTTACCATACCTAACCGACCGCTGTATCAATACAAAGTTATGCCTTTTGGTCTAACCAATGCCTCACAAACCCTCTGTCGTGTAATGGATAAGGTAATACCTGCTAACTTGCGTACGAGAGTGTTTGTTTACCTCGATGACTTACTAATTTTATCAGACGATTTCGAATCCCATTTAATGTTACTGAGAGAAGTTGCAGTACACTTACGAAAGGCTAATCTTACGATAAACATTGCCAAGTCGCACTTTTGCATGCGTGAGATTAAGTATCTGGGGTTCATCATTGGATACGGACAGGTAAAGACGGATCCGAGTAAAATTGAAGCTGTTAAAGAATTCCCCGTTCCCAAGACGGTGAAACAATTGCGACGATTCCTTGGTCTTGCTGGGTGGTACCGTCGTTTCGTCGACAAATATGCAACGGTAAGTTGCGCCCTCACAGAACTATTAAAGAAACCGAAAGCGTATGCGTGGAACCCTTTGGCCAATCAGGCATTTGAAAAACTTAAACAGTGCTTGACGTCAGCTCCCATTTTGTCTACTCCTGATTTCTCAAAACCCTTTTTGCTGTTATGTGATGCTAGTACTGTAGGAATTGGTGGTGTGTTAGCTCAGAAAAACGAAGAAGGAGAAGAATTACCCGTAGCATTCATGTCCGAGAAGCTATCTAAAGCTCAGAAAAACTACTCAGTCACGGAATTAGAATGTTTAGCGGTGATAAAGGGAATTAAAAAGTTTCGTGCTTATGTAGAAGGTCAGGCATTCGAGGTGATAACCGATCATGCCTCATTACAATGGCTTATGCGTCAGAAGGAGTTGTCTGGTAAATTAGCTGGATGGGCCATAAAACTACAGGGATTCTCTTTTGAGATAACGCACCGAAAGGGCTCACTAAACGTGGTAGCGGATGCCCTATCGCGTAAAGAGGAAATTACTGTTTCTGAAATGGAAGAGCAGGGTCCGATAGTTGATCTATCTGCCGCAGAATTTAAATCACCAGAATATATGACCTTAATTGATAATATTCGCGCTAAGCAAGACAAATTACCAGACTTGAAGATTCTCAATGATTTTGTCTACAAAAGAACCGAACCTGATCAGGGAAATAATGGTGTAGATAATCTATCTTGGAAATTGTGGATTCCTAGGGAACTCACCCAAGGTGTAATCTCGCGGGCCCATGATCCGCCCAATGCCGCTCACAGTGGAGTAGGGAAAACCATCGAAAAGATTAAAAGATATTTGTTTTGGCCAAAAATGAACAAGCAAATACGTGAGTATGTAACTCATTGTGAAGTGTTTCGTCACACCAAACACCCGAACACCGTGTTGAAACCACCCATGGGAAAACCAATGGTGTCTGATCGTCCGTTTCAAAAGCTTTATATGGATTTGCTGGGTCCATATCCCCGATCCAAGAAAGGGCATATTGGTTAACTTATTATCGTAGATCACTTCACAAAATTTCATTTCCTATGCCCCCTTAGGGTGTTTACTTCCAATCGGGTGTGCGATTACCTCGAAAATTATTTGTTCTGTACATTTGGAGTCCCCGAGGTGATATTAACAGATAACGGATCTCAATTCGTTTCTGGAGCCTTTCAGGCTTTTCTAACCCGCTTTGGGATACAACATATTCGTACGGCGATATATTCACCACAGGCGAATGCCAATGAGAGACTCAATAGATCGGTGTTAGCAGCTATAAGAGCTTACATAAGCCGGGATCATTCCACTTGGGATACCAAATTACCGGAAATCAGTGCTGCTCTCAGATCCAACATTCACCAAAGCACCGGGTACTCGCCCTATTTCCTAACCTTTGGACAAAATATGATTCTGAATGGCAAAGACTATGCTTCGCCGCTTAAGACTCTTATCGGAGGATAGCCGCATTAGTTATCCGGAAGCACTACAAATTATTCGCGAATCGGCAAAGAAAAAGGTGAAAGAGTCACATGAACAAAATTCTAGGCGATATAATCTACGCTGTCGAAAAGTAGAGTTTAAGGTTGGAGAGCCAGTACTTTCCCGCAATTTCTGCCAAAGCAATGCTATTAAAAAGTTCAATGCAAAGTTAGCGCCGGTTTTTATTTCAGCCGTGGTATCTAGACGAGTTGGCTCATCCTATTATCAACTCAAGAACGAACAGGGTAAAAACTTAGGAATATTTCACCTCAAAGACATACAAGTGAAACACTAGGCAACTGTCCTTTTTCCGTTTAGGCTTCGCCAGTTAAAACTAGCGCTTCCTCAACTGTGGTGTAGTGGCCAGTTGTGACTCTAAAACTCCAGAGAACAGCTTGGGAAGTACGGCCCTCGCGTTTAAAATTAACTCTGCTCTTTACAAAAACAAGATAAGAGATCAATTACAAGAGAGCAGTAGTTAAAGCTTCCATTGAAGAGCTTAATGTCTAATTTAGAGAAGCAGCGTGGATCTGTGGGAGTTATGTTTTAAAGCTTTACTAGAAATCATACGATTACTCCGTTAGTCGTGGAAGCTATGTGTAAGCTTTGCTTAGCATCGTACGATTACTCCGTTATCTAGGGAAGCAAGGTGTAAGCTTTGTCTAAAATCGTACGATTACCCCGTTGGTTGTGGAAGGTAAAGTTCCGATCGTAAGGGCTAATGCAAGTAATAGAACTTCTGGCTAGATCATTGCTATAGTGAAGCTGTGCGAATTCGGATGTGTCTTTTTATACAAATATATAATTAAATATGCGACACTTCAGTTTACGTTTTAAAAAAGGTTTTATTCTTTCACTTAAACTTAGCGTACATTGGTTAGTTATTTCCCCGACGATGACTGAGGTCTGAAGTTTTGAACGGAATTAACTTTGGTTGAATTCTCCGACGGTGTCGCGATTGACGTTTGTCTTGAACAGAACTGAGTTGGCTTCTTAGATGCAGACTATTTATATTATGATGCTCGGTTTGGGATTCGGATTTGGATTCGGAGGCGTTGGCTTCGACTTCGGCTTCGGAGATGGAGTACGTGACTCGATCGATATGTGGGAAAGGCGGCTTTTGATGAAAGGCTTCCGCTGCGTATGATCGGTGTTGCATTACTTGGGGGTGGCTGAGAATAGGGCCTCTGATTGGTCAGCTAGGATGGTGTGATTCTTGAGAATCGATTCGTAATTGATCTCTGAAGAGTGGCGTGATTCTGGTGCGGCTGGATTCTAGTGCGGCTGGATTCTAGGGCGGCATCTATTGTTTTATGTTCAACTTCCAGTCTAGGGTGTTTGTTTACATTGCCTGCAATCGGCTGCGCGTGGTCCATTTCGAGCGTGAGATTGTTTATGAGGGTTCGAAGCTGAGGGTGTCGTATTGTTTATAGTATTGTGGGTGCAGGGTAATAGACATAGACAAGGGTATGGGGAGCATGGACTATAGATATGTCACTCCCCCATTGTTAGATTTAAGCCTGTCCTAAGGCGATTATCCTTGGATATAGTTCGGGTGCGTCTAAAACTGTGCCTGCTGGGGATTCCTCGTCTTCGTCTGAAGGTGTTTCTATGTGCGGGTCGGTTTTAGGCTTATTGCTTTTACTTAGATTAAACAATTTGTAGCTTAATCCTATTATGATTATGACAAATAGTAGTATTAAGCTTACATTATTTAATCGCGTATTTTCTATTACGATTTCTTTGGTTTGCAAATAAGACAATGGTTTAATTTTTGTTACGTTATTGTTGATGTAGATGCTTTGTGCAAATTCTGGTATGGAGTTGGATATTAAGAATTCGTTTAACTGTACACTGCAAGTATGTATTTTTATTAATGCGTTACCTTCTACTTTTATTTCTTGGTTTAGGCAATCTTGGTTTAATATGGTTTTTGGTAATTTCCAAGTTAACAATATGTTGGGTTCTATGAAACTTATTTGAAAGTTTTGGTGTGCTTTGTTGTATGGACATTTTGTTTCTACTTGTTTGACTATTCCTGAAATACATTCGTCATTTATTTTTCGTTTTGATTCTTTTTCATATACCTCGTTTTCTAGAACGTAATAATTGTTTTGCGTTAGGTCAGTGAGGATGTTATTATCTTCATCTGGATATGGGACAATTTTAAGTATAGGAATATTTCTGATCTCTCGTGGGATGTTGGAAATTATTAGTATTTCGTTAGTGGCTGGTTTCAACCAGGTAGATGTTTTGATATTTAATAATTTCTCTGAATCAATGTCTTTCAGGTAATCCTGCCTCAATAATTTTGGATTAAAGATCCCTAATCTTGTTAGCTGCATGCCTAATTCAATATCCTCTATGTACTCTGTAAAATGTTGAAGGTTAAATATTAATATCTCTAGTTGCTTATTTCTATCATTATCCTTGTTTAATTTATTGACAACTTCTATGCCAGAATTTACTGCTTGAATTACTAAGTTTAATTCGTTAGCTTGAACACTGTGGCTAGCCAGATTGTTTATTTTCCCTTCTAATTCGACTTTATCATCTTGATCTAATGTTCCAAATAGATATTTATATACTGTGCCTACTGCATTTACAAGGCCTCTTTTGTTTCTTTTGGCTATTTTGATGCCGTTGAATTCACGTTGCAATTTCTCGATTAAATATTGAACTTGGATTACGTTATTATATTGGGTTGCCTGTTCTAGTAAACTCTGATATGTTTCATCTGTTCTTGTTATATTAATTGTTAGATAATGGTTTTCATAATTAATGGGTATGTTAATGTTATTTGTTTTGAATATGAGATATCCATTCCTTGAATTGATGGGATCTATCTCTATATTCTGTCCGGAAGACTGTACGACGGTGAACATTAGTAATGTTGTAGCTCCGGATTCCCAGTACTCTCTTCGGGTACTCTGCAATTATCGTATTTACTTTTATTAGATTTTTTCTTTCTTTTGAATTTCGTTTTATAGTGGGTGATTTTCCTCCCTCTACTTTTCTCTTCAAAGTGCTTTTCGTCTACCTGCCTAATTTCCCGTTCTTTTGAACGGGTTGGTTGTTTTTGTTTTAACTAGGGGTGCATTCTTGTAGCGTGTGTCTACTTCAAAGTCGATTCTATCGTTATTCAAATGATTGATCTTCCTAACTTTATTCAGTTGGGTGTTATAATCTGGTAGTGCGGCGTACAGGAAGATATCAGCTGGGGATCTTTTTGTAGTATTATGAACCGTTTTATGGTTATAAGTGTATAGAATTAACTCGAATTTTGTGAGCTTGTTTTCTATGTTATCCTCACTTGAAATGATTCTTAATTTTTCATTGATCGTTTTATGTAGTCGTTCTACATCAGAAACTCCGTTTTTACTGGTAGTGATTTCGATTTTCACATTTTCCGCATTCAACCATGCTTGCAATGCTGCGCACATAAAGGCTGAATCTTTGTCGGCTTTAATTCCCTGTGGCTTTCCCAGTTCTTTAAAGAACTTTATTATGGCTCTCTTGGTTTCTAACCAGTCACGACTCTTAACTTCTACAAGGGTAGCGAATTTAGAATATACATCAATGCATGATAGGAATTGTTGATTGCCCACCAAATAGAAATCCCTGACATACTTTTCTCTGATATTTTGTATTTCAGGGGTGATTTCGAAGGTTAGATTGGTGTTACGATGCTCTGTTTTAGCAACGTTGCACGTAGGACATTCATTGATAATATTTTGGATTAACTTTTGATAATCGGGGTAGTAGAATTTTCCTTTAAACCAATTAGTGGTCTTTGCGATACCTGGGTGAAGTAGCTCTTTATGATTCTTCAATATTTGTTCTTTGAATTCGGAGTAGTTCGGAATATTTACGAGTTTGGTACTGGATTTAATCAGTTTAGTGAAGTGATTTGGACTGATTATCTCCAGGAATGCCCTTTGGAACAGTGGGAAGTCTACTTCGTTATGGAAATATAGTGCACTCTTTTTGGTACACACATATTCCTTTATTATATCTTTTGCTAATGATTCTGTCATTTCGGTATATGTGATTTTTATCAGTATCTTGTGGAAATAGTGGGATGTTTCTACCTTATCCTCATTACCTTTAATCAGTTCTATTTGCCTATTATAGCAATTGATTGGTCTCTCTGTAATTGGAATATAATTTGAATTATCTTCTTGCGCGCTATGGACCGTTGCACAATCACTATTAATGGTTTCCCCGAGTACGTTTTCGTTAATCTTTACTCTTGATAGCGCATCGGCTACATGGTTCTCCTTTCCGGGTAAATATTTTATTTTGAAGTCAAATTCATTTAATTTGATCTTCCATCGTTGTAGCTTCATATTTGGTTCCTTGAGGTTATTCAACCAAATCAAGGGTTTGTGATCACTCAATATCTCAAATGTTCTACCATCCAGGTATGATCTGAAATACTTAGTTGCCCAAACTATAGCTAGTAATTCCTTTTCTATGGCTGAATAATTGATTTCGTGTTCGTTTAAGGTTCTACTTGCATAGCAGATTGGTTTGTGGTCTTGCGACAACACTGCTCCTAATGCAATGTTACTTGCATCGGTTGTTACCGTGAACATTCTGTTGAAATCTGGGAATGCGAGGATGGGGTCTGAGGTGATAAGTACTTTCAATTTTTCGAAGGCCTCGACGTATTTTTCCTCTGTTGGGTCTATGACTGCTCGTTTCTTTAATTTGAGTGTCATAGGTTTTGCTATATTAGCGAAGTTGCGAATGAATTTCCTATAGAATCCACATAAACCTATGAATGATTTTATTTTTGTGGTTGTATTGGGTATTGGGAAGTTTATTATGGCAGATATTTTCTTTGGATTAGGAACTATGCCGTTAGTTGTTACTACATGGCCTAGGAATTCCGTTTCTTTCTTCAGGAATTCACACTTATCCATTTGTAGCTTTAAGTTGGCGTCTCTCAACTTTCCAAATACTCTCCTTAGTGACAACAGGTGTTCTTCCAATGAAGTGGAAAATATAATGATGTCGTCTAAGTATACGAGGCAATCTTTGAAGATTAACTCTTCTAGCAGATTGTTCATACATCTTTGGAAGGTAGCGGGGGCAGTGGTTAGCCCAAAGGGCATACGAGTGAACTCGTAATGACCATGCTTCGTGGAGAAAGCTGTTTTTGGGATTGAGCTAGGTTCCATAGGAATTTGATGGAATCCCTTAGCTAAATCGATTGTTGTGAAATATTGGCACCTACCTAGTTTATCTAGTATTTCGTCCATTCTGGGTGTAGGAAATTTATCCTTGATTGTCACCTCGTTTAGACTTCTATAATCTACTACCATACGATATTTCTGCTTTCCTGAAGCATCTATTTTCTTTGGTATCATAGCGATGGGTGCACAATAGGGAGAGTTCGACTTACGAATGATTCCCTGTCTAATCATATCTTTGATTTGTTGTGTCACTTCTTGATCGTGTATTTGAGCATATTTATATGGTCGACGATATACAGGATCTTCGTGATGGGTTTTAATTTCGTGCTTTATAGTACTAGTGAAGGTCAAAATGTCACCTTCTTTATACTGCACGTCCTTAAATTCATAGAGAACTTTCTTTAGTTTCTCCTTTTCTTCGTCATTTAAATGTTCCAACCTTAGCTGGTTGCATTCCCTTAATTCATTCTCTAATGCGGAAGCGAAGTATTGCTCTCCTTCAGGAGATGGGTCAAGGCCCTTAGGTGTAGATATATCTTCCTTTGAAGATGGCTTAACACCTTTGTGTGCGGTCTTGCCGACGGCAATTGCTTTTCCACTTTGGATGATTGGGTATGACCTTTCTCCTAACGTTACCGTTTCATTTCGGTAATCGATGACGGCTTTGCTGGCCATCAAATATTCTCTGCCTAAGAGTATGTCATAATTTTCAGAAAAATTATGAATATAAAATTTTTGTTTTGTCGGACAGTTTTTGGTTGCATCGCGTGTAATGCTCTGAGTCAGACGGACGGGTCCATTGATGGTATGGACGGTGAGGTTGTCGCTATCGACTTTGGAATCTGTATAGTTTTCTTTTATTATATTTATTGACGATCCCGAGTCCGCGATACCTCTTAATTTTTTATTATTTACGATTATTTCTATATATGGTCTTCCTCGATTTCTTCCGAGGCACTCTGCTGAAAATTTACATCCATTTTCATTTGTCCGCTTTGGCTTTCCCTAGATCGTTTGACTGGCTGATTTGGTGCACTGCTACCTGCCTGTGTCTGATTGATTTGATAGTTTGTGGGATTCTGGACTCTGCCCTGGTTTAAGGAATTTCTAAATTCGTTAAATAACCCTTTATTATTTACGGATGAATAGTTTATTGGGTAGAGCATCTTCTATGGTATGTCTGGTGGCATTTGCCAGAGCGTTTTTAAAGATTATCTTATTTTCTGGGCTAGTCTCCAGATTTAGTTTACTTACTATAACATTTGACTTAATTTCTAGTTCTTCTACGAACTTACGAATATTCCCATTGAATTTGGTGTCGTTTAATTGTTGTAGCAGCGTCTCGTATGGAGTGTGGTTGTTGAATTTGCTGATTAGGGCTGCTTTTAGATCGGTCCAGGTGTTGGGTTGAAGGCTTTGTGATAAAAGTTGTGCTCGTCCGCACAGTTGACCCTCAGTGGCTCCGTACATGATGCTTTGTTGCCGGATGTCTTCTGTTGAGTACAATTCGGAGATGTACTCGATCCTACTTATGAACGAGCTTAGGCGTTCTTGGCATCCGTCGTATGGCGGAATTTGCCTGATTGACTTCAAGGCTTGGTTCAGGTGTATTTCTGTTAGCGGCATGTTGATTTCTTTTTATTTATTTATTTTTTTCTAATATTAATTGAGTTTCAATCGTGTGTAGATTCTTTGGCAGATCTCTTTAGTATTAGCGTTACTTTTCCTCTGATCACTGTAGGTTATTACGCACTGTAACTGTCACTACGCCAATTGATCGTCTTAAAAAAAGGGATTCACTTTTAACTGAGATCCTACCGGCTGCGCCAATTAAATATGCGACACTTCAGTTTACGTTTTAAAAAAGGTTTTATTCTTTCACTTAAACTTAGCGTACATTGGTTAGTTATTTCCCCGACGATGACTGAGGTCTGAAGTTTTGAACGGAATTAACTTTGGTTGAATTCTCCGACGGTGTCGCGATTGACGTTTGTCTTGAACAGAACTGAGTTGGCTTCTTAGATGCAGACTATTTATATTATGATGCTCGGTTTGGGATTCGGATTTGGATTCGGAGGCGTTGGCTTCGGAGATGGAGTACGTGACTCGATCGATATGTGGGAAAGGCGGCTTTTGATGAAAGGCTTCCGCTGCGTATGATCGGTGTTGCATTACTTGGGGGTGGCTGAGAATAGGGCCTCTGATTGGTCAGCTAGGATGGTGTGATTCTTGAGAATCGATTCGTAATTGATCTCTGAAGAGTGGCGTGATTCTGGTGCGGCTGGATTCTAGTGCGGCTGGATTCTAGGGCGGCATCTATTGTTTTATGTTCAACTTCCAGTTTAGGGTGTTTGTTTACATTGCCTGCAATCGGCTGCGCGTGGTCCATTTCGAGCGTGAGATTGTTTATGAGGGTTCGAAGCTGAGGGTGTCGTATTGTTTATAGTATTGTGGGTGCAGGGTAATAGACATAGACAAGGGTATGCGGAGCATGGACTATAGATATGTCACTCCCCCATTGTTAGATTTAAGCCTGTCCTCAGGCGATTATCCTTGGATATAGTTCGGGTGCGTCTAAAACTGTGCCTGCTGGGGATTCCTCGTCTTCGTCTGAAGGTGTTTCTATGTGCGGGTCGGTTTTAGGCTTATTGCTTTTACTTAGATTAAACAATTTGTAGCTTAATCCTATTATGATTATGACAAATAGTAGTATTAAGCTTACATTATTTAATCGCGTATTTTCTATTACGATTTCTTTGGTTTGCAAATAAGACAATGGTTTAATTTTTGTTACGTTATTGTTGATGTAGATGCTTTGTGCAAATTCTGGTATGGAGTTGGATATTAAGAATTCGTTTAACTGTACACTGCAATTATGTATTTTTATTAATGCGTTACCTTCTACTTTTATTTCTTGGTTTAGGCAATCTTGGTTTAATATGGTTTTTGGTAATTTCCAAGTTAACAATATGTTGGGTTCTATGAAACTTATTTGAAAGTTTTGGTGTGCTTTGGTGTATGGACATTTTGTTTCTACTTGTTTGACTATTCCTGAAATACATTCGTCATTTATTTTTCGTTTTGATTCTTTTTCATATACCTCGTTTTCTAGAACGTAATAATTGTTTTGCGTTAGGTCAGTGAGGATGTTATTATCTTCATCTGGATATGGGACAATTTTAAGTATAGGAATATTTCTGATCTCTCGTGGGATGTTGGAAATTATTAGTATTTCGTTAGTGTCTGTTTTCAACCAGGTAGATGTTTTGATATTTAATAATTTCTCTGAATCAATGTCTTTCAGGTAATCCTGCCTCAATAATTTTGGATTAAAGATCCCTAATCTTGTTAGCTGCATGCCTAATTCAATATCCTCTATGTACTCTGTAAAATGTTGAAGGTTAAATATTAATATCTCTAGTTATCCTTGTTTAATTTATTGACAACTTCTATGCCAGAATTTACTGCTTGAATTACTAAGTTTAATTCGTTAGCTTGAACACTGTGGCTAGCCAGATTGTTTATTTTCCCTTCTAATTCGACTTTATCATCTTGATCTAATGTTCCAAATAGATATTTATATACTGTGCCTACTGCATTTACAAGGCCTCTTTTGTTTCTTTTGGCTATTTTGATGCCGTTGAATTCACGTTGCAATTTCTCGATTAAATATTGAACTTGGATTACGTTATTATATTGGGTTGCCTGTTCTAGTAAACTCTGATATGTTTCATCTGTTCTTGTTATATTAATTGTTAGATAATGGTATTCATAATTAATGGGTATGTTAATGGTATTTGTTTTGAATATGAGATATCCATTCCTTGAATTGATGGGATCTATCTCTATATTCTGTCCGGAAGACTGTACGACGGTGAACATTAGTAATGTTGTAGCTCCGGATTCCCAGTACTCTCTTCGGGTACTCTGCAATTATCGTATTTACTTTTATTAGATTTTTTCTTTCTTTTGAATTTCGTTTTATAGTGGGTGATTTTCCTCCCTCTACTTTTCTCTTCAAAGTGCTTTTCGTCTACCTGCCTAATTTCCCGTTCTTTTGAACGGGTTGGTTGTTTTTGTTTTAACTAGGGGTGCATTCTTGTAGCGTGTGTCTACTTCAAAGTCGATTCTATCGTTATTCAAATGATTGATCTTCCTAACTTTATTCAGTTGGGTGTTATAATCTGGTAGTGCGGCGTACAGGAAGATATCAGCTGGGGATCTTTTTGTAGTATTATGAACCGTTTTATGGTTATAAGTGTATAGAATTAACTCGAATTTTGTGAGCTTGTTTTCTATGTTATCCTCACTTGAAATGATTCTTAATTTTTCATTGATCGTTTTATGTAGTCGTTCTACATCAGAAACTCCGTTTTTACTGGTAGTGATTTCGATTTTCACATTTTCCGCATTCAACCATGCTTGCAATGCTGCGCACATAAAGGCTGAATCTTTGTCGGCTTTAATTCCCTGTGGCTTGCCCCTTTCTTTAAAGACTTTTATGATGGCTCTCTTGGTTTCTAACCAGTCACGACTCTTAACTTCTACAAGGGTAGCGAATTTAGAATATACATCAATGCATGATAGGAATTGTTGATTGCCCACCAAATAGAAATCCCTGACATACTTTTCTCTGATATTTTGTATTTCAGGGGTGATTTCGAAGGTTAGATTGGTGTTACGATGCTCTGTTTTAGCAACGTTGCACGTAGGACATTCATTGATAATATTTTGGATTAACTTTTGATAATCGGGGTAGTAGAATTTTCCTTTAAACCAATTAGTGGTCTTTGCGATACCTGGGTGAAGTAGCTCTTTATGATTCTTCAATATTTGTTCTTTGAATTCGGAGTAGTTCGGAATATTTACGAGTTTGGTACTGGATTTAATCAGTTTAGTGAAGTGATTTGGACTGATTATCTCCAGGAATGCCCTTTGGAACAGTGGGAAGTCTACTTCGTTATGGAAATATAGTGCACTCTTTTTGGTACACACATATTCCTTTATTATATCTTTTGCTAATGATTCTGTCATTTCGGTATATGTGATTTTTATCAGTATCTTGTGGAAATAGTGGGATGTTTCTACCTTATCCTCATTACCTTTAATCAGTTCTATTTGCCTATTATAGCAATTGATTGGTCTCTCTGTAAGTGGAATATAATTTGTATTATCTTCTTGCGCGCTATGGACCGTTGCACAATCACTATTAATGGTTTCCCCGAGTAGGTTTTCGTTAATCTTTACTCTTGATAGCGCATCGGCTACATGGTTCTCCTTTCCGGGTAAATATTTTATTTTGAAGTCAAATTCATTTAATTTGATCTTCCATCGTTGTAGCTTCATATTTGGTTCCTTGAGGTTATTCAACCAAATCAAGGGTTTGTGATCACTCAATATCTCAAATGTTCTACCATCCAGGTATGATCTGAAATACTTAGTTGCCCAAACTATAGCTAGTAATTCCTTTTCTATGGCTGAATAATTGATTTCGTGTTCGTTTAAGGTTCTACTTGCATAGCAGATTGGTTTGTGGTCTTGCGACAACACTGCTCCTAATGCAATGTTACTTGCATCGGTTGTTACCGTGAACATTCTGTTGAAATCTGGGAATGCGAGGATGGGGTCTGAGGTGATAAGTACTTTCAATTTTTCGAAGGCCTCGACGTATTTTTCCTCTGTTGGGTCTATGACTGCTCGTTTCTTTAATTTGAGTGTCATAGGTTTTGCTATATTAGCGAAGTTGGGAATGAATTTCCTATAGAATCCACATAAACCTATGAATGATTTTATTTTTGTGGTTGTATTGGGTATTGGGAAGTTTATTATGGCAGATATTTTCTTTGGATTAGGAACTATGCCGTTAGTTGTTACTACATGGCCTAGGAATTCCGTTTCTTTCTTCAGGAATTCACACTTATCTATTTGTAGCTTTAAGTTGGCGTCTCTCAACTTTCCAAATACTCTCCTTAGTGACAACAGGTGTTCTTCCAATGAAGTGGAAAATATAATGATGTCGTCTAAGTATACGAGGCAATCTTTGAAGATTAACTCTTCTAGCAGATTGTTCATACATCTTTGGAAGGTAGCGGGGGCAGTGGTTAGCCCAAAGGGCATACGAATGAACTCGTAATGACCATACTTCGTGGAGAAAGCTGTTTTTGGGATTGAGCTAGGTTCCATAGGAATTTGATGGAATCCCTTAGCTAAATCGATTGTTGTGAAATATTGGCACCTACCTAGTTTATCTAGTATTTCGTCCATTCTGGGTGTAGGAAATTTATCCTTGATTGTCACCTCGTTTAGACTTCTATAATCTACTACCATACGATATTTCTGCTTTCCTGAAGCATCTATTTTCTTTGGTATCATAGCGATGGGTGCACAATAGGGAGAGTTCGACTTACGAATGATTCCCTGTCTAATCATATCTTTGATTTGTTGTGTCACTTCTTGATCGTGTATTTGAGCATATTTATATGGTCGACGATATACAGGATCTTCGTGATGGGTTTTAATTTCGTGCTTTATAGTACTAGTGAAGGTCAAAATGTCACCTTCTTTATACTGCACGTCCTTAAATTCATAGAGAACTTTCTTTAGTTTCTCCTTTTCTTCGTCATTTAAATGTTCCAACCTTAGCTGGTTGCATTCCCTTAATTCATTCTCTAATGCGGAAGCGAAGTATTGCTCTCCTTCAGGAGATGGGTCAAGGCCCTTAGGTGTAGATATATCTTCCTTTGAAGATGGCTTAACACCTTTGTGTGCGGTCTTGCCGACGGCAATTGCTTTTCCACTTTGGATGATTGGGTATGACCTTTCTCCTAACGTTACCGTTTCATTTCGGTAATCGATGACGGCTTTGCTGGCCATCAAATATTCTCTGCCTAAGAGTATGTCATAATTTTCAGAAAAATTATGAATATAAAATTTTTGTTTTGTCGGACAGTTTTTGGTTGCATCGCGTGTAATGCTCTGAGTCAGACGGACGGCACTCTGCTGAAAATTTACATCCATTTTCATTTGTCCGCTTTGGCTTTCCCTAAATCTTTTTACTGGCTGATTTGGTGCACTGCTACCTGCCTGTGTCTGATTGATTTGATAGTTTGTGGGATTCTGGACTCTGCCCTGGTTTAAGGAATTTCTAAATTCGTTAAATAACCCTTTATTATTTACGGATGAATAGTTTATTGGGTAGAGCATCTTCTATGGTATGTCTGGTGGCATTTGCCAGAGCGTTTTTAAAGATTATCTTATTTTCTGGGCTAGTCTCCAGATTTAGTTTACTTAATTTGACTTAATTTCTAGTTCTTCTACGAACTTACGAATATTCCCATTGAATTTGGTGTCGTGTAATTGTTGTAGCAGCGTCTCGTATGGAGTGTGGTTGTTGAATTTGCTGATTAGGGCTGCTTTTAGATCGGTCCAGGTGTTGGGTTGAAGGCTTTGTGATAAAAGTTGTGCTCGTCCGCACAGTTGACCCTCAGTGGCTCCGTACATGATGCTTTGTTGCCGGATGTCTTCTGTTGAGTACAATTCGGAGATGTACTCGATCCTACTTATGAACGAGCTTAGGCGTTCTTGGCATCCGTCGTATGGTGGAATTTGCCTGATTGACTTCAAGGCTTGGTTCAGGTGTATTTCTGTTAGCGGCATGTTGATTTCTTTTTATTTATTTATTTTTTTCTAATATTAATTGAGTTTCAATCGTGTGTAGATTCTTTGGCGGATCTCTTTAGTATTAGCGTTACTTTTCCTCTGATCACTGTAGGTTATTACGCGCTGTAACTGTCACTACGCCAATTGATCGTCTTAAAAAAAGGGATTCACTTTTAACTGAGATCCTACCGGCTGCGCCAATTAAATATGCGACACTTCAGTTTACGTTTTAAAAAAGGTTTTATTCTTTCACTTAAACTTAGCGTACATTGGTTAGTTATTTCCCCGACGATGACTGAGGTCTGAAGTTTTGAACGGAATTAACTTTGGTTGAATTCTCCGACGGTGTCGCGATTGACGTTTGTCTTGAACAGAACTGAGTTGGCTTCTTAGATGCAGACTATTTATATTATGATGCTCGGTTTGGGATTCGGATTTGGATTCGGAGGCGTTGGCTTCGGAGATGGAGTACGTGACTCGATCGATATGTGGGAAAGGCGGCTTTTGATGAAAGGCTTCCGCTGCGTATGATCGGTGTTGCATTACTTGGGGGTGGCTGAGAATAGGGCCTCTGATTGGTCAGCTAGGATGGTGTGATTCTTGAGAATCGATTCGTAATTGATCTCTGAAGAGTGGCGTGATTCTGGTGCGGCTGGATTCTAGTGCGGCTGGATTCTAGGGCGGCATCTATTGTTTTATGTTCAACTTCCAGTTTAGGGTGTTTGTTTACATTGCCTGCAATCGGCTGCGCGTGGTCCATTTCGAGCGTGAGATTGTTTATGAGGGTTCGAAGCTGAGGGTGTCGTATTGTTTATAGTATTGTGGGTGCAGGGTAATAGACATAGACAAGGGTATGCGGAGCATGGACTATAGATATGTCACTATATATATCCAAGTGAATTTGAAAACGTTGTGCAATCAAACACGTGCCAAGTAAATTGAAGTTCTGGTGGACTACATTATTCCTTTTGGATTAAGAAAAATAAAAGGTATTTGGACCTTACAACAGTGACACAGCTTTAACAGTCTCGTATCATAGGGCTGGAAATCTTACTACGTTCGACACTGGGAAAGAAAAACCAATTGACCCCCCCCTCCAAGAACGAGGTCGTCAAAGTCCATCGATTTCTTAGTAAATCTGGGAAAGACCTCGGATTTCCCAGGAACCAGCATCTACATAAACCAACGATAACTACAACCAAATAAACCAGAAAGAGCCGTCCGAAGATATACTAGAGTGAAACCCGAAGTTATGTGGATGCATACTTGAGCTGAAGTACATTTTGGAGTAAGACGAGAAGAATGGTTTTCTTGCGAATTCGGAGAAACTAATATGCCGCACTCGTCACCCTTCTCGCTTATGAATTAAGCGCGCGGCTAAGGCTTTCGCATGTAGTTCTTCGCAGTGTGTGGTGTGGTTCTCAAACTGTGAAAATAAAACATTATTCTGCGGCGATCCACACTGCCGTTTAATAGTCGTCGTGTGAAAATGTACCAAAGTATTAGTTTTGAGTCTCGTCGTGAGATTTTCCATTTATTAAAGATTAGGCTACGCACTAACTATTTTTGTATTGTATAGATTTAAAAAGAAAAAAAAAACCAATAATGTATATAATTACCCATAATTAGAAATTAGCGCAAATGAAAACCACATTTTTTTAAGATCAGCCGTTGATTGGCAAATCGTCGTCGTACGGGTATGGAAATGGAAAGAAAATCGGTGTTTCATCCGAATTAGAAGTGAAGACCTGGCATAGCGTCATATCTCCGACGACATATCTCCGCCCAGTACATTTTGCCGGCGGAATTATGTCTCTTTTTTTCTGGCGGACTTATGTCGTTTGAAACGACATATCTCCGCCGTGTAACAAACGACATATCTCCACGCGGAGCTATGACGCTTAGAAGCGACATATATCCGCGCAGCGATTTTGAGCAAATTATGCCGATACACCATCAAAAAATACAAAAAAAAAACAAAAAAACAAAACAAAACAAAAGGAACAAATAAATTTGCAGTGGCTACGCAGCCCTCGACGACATGTTCTGACTGATTTTCTGTCCCTCTCGCACATACTCTTTATCTTCAGCTGGTTACCTAACTGTAAATGCACCGTAAAAAATATTGTCTTAATTGAGCAAATATAGCTACTGCATAATTTATGAACAGCGTTTTTATTAGGAAGTTAATTTCATTAAACAAAAATTGTTAAAGAATGCCGTGTTGTATTTAATGTAATATAAACGTATTATTTAATATGTAATATGTAGATAATTTATTGTTTTTAAACATGTGCATAGAATAGAATGTTATAAAATATTTTTTTCTGTGCAATAGGCAAAGCGTGCGAGGCGCGCGCAAAAAATATGCCGCATTATTCTGCTGCATTCATTCCGATTCGGTTGCTCAGACAGTAAGAACATGGACTACGAAAATATTAAATTTGAATTCAGAGAAGGAAGCCGAGCGGGCTGCTCGTTACTGTTGTTTTCAATTTTTTTTTTTTTTTTTTTTTTTTTTTTTTTTTATTGTGGACGTTGACATGCAATGACTGCATCTTTCAAGAGGCGATGCAGCTACTGCACCGTCAAGTGGCCCGTGTGACACCAGCAGAAGGCTGTTACGCGCATATCCCAGGCAAAACGCAACCGACCGAGGGGCGCTGCCGCATGACGCGCGGTGCGTAGCCGAACCAACGCGAACATGCAAGAAAGATAGCTATTAGACTAACATTCGAGGAAAATTAGTACTAAACTTACTAAGAAACTAAGCATGCAATCAAAGTACAAATACCACTACAGTTACTAATTAATAGAAAGGTGTGTAAGGATTAATAATTTAATAAGAGGAAGAGAATTAGTGGTGGATATAATATGGTAGAGGGAATTATAATCCGAGCATAAGACCCTAAACGGTTCATGCAAGGAATAATTCGATCTACAAAGTGGAAGGAACAACGGTATAAAATTTCTAGTCAGTCTAATAGGAATCGTGAAGTTTATGCGGCTCAACAGATCAGGGCTGTCTATGTCACCCCTGATCAAGTTGTGCATAAATATCACACCAAGCATTTTTCTACGGTTAACTAAGGATGGGAGGTTTACTAATAGTAGTCTACTAGAGTAAGATGGGAGTCTTACACCCGCATCCCAGTTAAGGCCCCGCAGAGCAAAGAGTAAAAAGTTTTTCTGTACTGATTCTATACGGTCCTGGTGTACTTTGTACTGAGGGCACCATACACAGGAGCCGTATTCTAAGATCGGACGAACAAGCGAGGTATAGAGAGTCTTTGTTATATAGGGGTCGTCAAATTCCTTTGACCACCTCTTTATAAACCCAAGCACGCTCATGGCCTTATTTACCATGGTAGAAATGTGTTCGGAAAACTTTAACTTGGGGTCTAACATAACACCCAGATCATCCACCAGGGTAATTCTCTCAAGAGAACCACCAAATAGGGTGTAAGGAGCCAACAAAGGGCTAGAACGATGAAATGTCATAACTTTGCATTTCGAGGCATTAAGGTGTAACAAGTTTGCACAACACCATGACTGAAAGTTATTGAGATCGGATTGCAAGCGAGAATGAAATGAAATGTCCTTGTACTGGACACAGAGTTTAACATCATCCGCATACATAAGTACTCGAGAGTATGTTAATACTGAAGGTAAGTCATTAATAAAGAGTGTGAAGAGTAAGGGGCCTAGATGGCTGCCTTGTGGTACTCCCGAAGAAACCTTTACTGGGAAAGAGAGGGAGTTTTTGAAGAGGACTCTTTGAGACCTAGAACAAAGATAGCTAGAAATCCATCTCAGGAGGTTGGGCGGAAACCCTAAAAGGTCAAGTTTATGCGCTAAAAGGGAATGGTTTACAGAGTCGAATGCTTTACTAAAGTCGGTGTAAATAACATCCGTCTGTAAGTTACCTTGAAAGCCTTTAATAATGAAAGAGGTAAACTCTAACAAGTTCGTGGTGGTTGATCGCCGCCTTATAAATCCATGCTGAGTTGGAGATATAAGTGACTTGCAGAGATGTTGCAAGTGCGGAGTTAAAACCCTCTCAAACATCTTAGGAATAGCGGATAACTTTGCTATACCTCTATAATTTTTTGCATCAGACTTGCTACCTTTTTTATGGAGAGGAATTATAAACGATTCCTTCCAGATCGGGGGGAAGCAAGAAGAATCAATGGATAGGGTGAATAGTTTAAGCAAAGGTCCACACAGAGCCTCGGCGCAGTACCTGAGTACACAACCTGGAACCCCGTCTGGACCCGGTGAAAACACCGGCTTAACTAGTCGAAGATCATGAAGTAGGGAACATTCATTTAACAAGGGACTGAAAATGCCGTTCGACCTCGGTAAACCGTATGGGTACGGATGACCAGAGTAGCTTTCCTCATTATGCGAGCAACAAATTTATGTAAAAAACAAACAATTAAAACTAAGCGAAACCACATATGTACATATGCCGGGTTAAACTCTGTAAAGCTAGAGTTTATTTAAGTGCAGACAAATCTAGAGTTTACTCAAATCCTGAATATGTTGTGCATAGCCATGGCCCTCAGAGTGATGAAATGGAAAAAATCAGTGCTCTTAGTGAAATAAAACTGAAGTGCGAAAATAATAGCAATTTCGACACCAAAAAAGTATTCAATGATGTTCTTGCTGAGTAAGTTAATATATTAATTAAAATTTTAATAATACATACTGCCTTGCTACATATGTATGTATGTTTGTACAGTGGCTCACAGCTTAAATGAACCAAAGCACGTTAAAAATTTAAAATTTTCATAACTTCTAAACCATCAAACTTACCAATGAAAATCAAATGACAAACAAAACGAACTTCTTATATTTTTTAACATTTTTCTAAGACGTTTTAAATAATAAATAACAAAAATACTGCCTTTTTCCACCCCACAGCTTATTTTGTTCAAAGAGAATTTGAACCAAATAGGCTGTGGGGGTGTTTTCTAGTGCGCATTTTGTTTTTTTCCTTTTTGCGGGGTAACGGAGAAGAATATCGAACTTTTTTTTTTTGGTTGGTAAGATAAGTAAAATTAAAGACTATACAATACCAAGATGTTGCATGAGGAACAAATTCTTTTTCAATTTTTGTTTGACGCTTCATGGTACGGGCGCGCGGGGCTATTACTTCAATTCTCTTTTACGCTACTCGGCTTCGTCAATGCCTCGGTCAGCGTCGAGTCGGTGTGTCTCGAGAGAAAGAATACAAAAACAAAATATGAATCGTCTGCGTGCCGAAACCGTGATCGCTGATGTCTTTGGCGCGGCACAGTGGGGACTCAGCCGAAATAGTAAAAAAAATTGTATGAGTGCTTTAGATAAATTTAATGTACGCATCTAATAGAGAATTTTCCAATCGAATTTTCAAGATTGTTTTAGTTTAAAGTTTAACATTTTTTCAGTGTGCAAATATTTATTGAACTCATATTCACTAACTAATTTAGCAAGCTGAGACGGCCATAGGTCCCACTGTGCCGCTCCAAAGACATCGGCGATCCGCGACCACCGCTTCGACGGTGCTGAGGCTCGAGAGTCTAGAATTGCCGAACAGACGAAACCAATGGGCAGCGGGGTCGCGGTAGAGACGAAGTACAGTCGAAAAGGGAATTGAAACCCCGCGCGCTCCCTCGTGCCATTTGGGTTCTAATGTTAGGACCCGCCATAGAACAGCTTTTTGGTCGCTCATGCAACATCTTGGTATTGTATAGTCTTTGGAAAAATCTTAACAGAATTGTATTACAATTTTTTTTATAGGACTGCTCAATTGATTTCTACAGGGGTTTGAAGTTTGAAAAGTGCTCTGGTTCATTTAAGCTGTGAGGCACATACATATGTACATATGTATATACATATGTACATATATACTTCAGCGGTCGGCACGCACACATTACATTGCGTTTGTGTGCGTTGACAGAAGTCGAACTAAAACAAAAAGTATTATTGTGTTGCTGCCGACCACTGTTACAAACGCGTTGTGCCGGGTCGCAGTTTGACATGATCGTTCATGTTCTATTACGTGATCCGGTGTTTCTTGCGAATCATGCCCCTTTAAGTCCGTTTGCGAGACTTTGGTCGTCGCTCGGTTTTTGACCGGTAAATGCTCGTTTCGAAGTCCGTCTGCGCGCATTGGCCGTGCCGTCCCCTGATGTACATACATACATATGTATGTACATAGGTGTACATGTATGTACATATGTGCATGCGAGCAGACAAGAAATGCACACAGACTGATGTATTATTTTTCTATTCAATTAATTAGGAAAACAAAAGGTGAAGCGGAGATTGAAATAAATTATGACTCTGTCAAACGCACTTCGCAAAGAAAAAGACAGCCTCTCTTGCCAAAGCCTCCATCTTCTGCAGAGAATGTTCTGGAAGCTTTTCAAGGCGTTTTGGAATAACCAAGGGAAATACTGCAAATCAGTTCTATTAAAAAGTGTACGCATCGAGCTCGTTTGCTTATTGCATATTTTCATCAGACAAGGTAATCACCTTGATGCTAGCCAACATTCCGGAGCATAATAGGCATTATTTAATTGATGCTACATTTAAAGTGTGCCCTTTTGGAGATTTTAAGCAACTTTTAATAATTTATATTAAATATTTGCTGAAGGTAAATTTCTTCTTATGCTACACTTTATTTACTAACTCTAATCAAAAATTTTTTGTAATTAGATAACCCCTTTTGTTTTTGTTTTGATGACTCGCAAAACGGAGCTGTGTTATCAGCACTTATTCACATATATAGACTCGAACATTTGCTGCCTTAAAGGAGCATCCTTTATATCAGATTACGAAAAGGCAATGCGTAACGCGTTAAAAGGTCTGCATCCCAAAATGAATTTTTACGCCTGTTGGTTTCATTTTACTCAAGCATGCAAGAAAAATGCCAAGCAATCGAGTGGTTTTGAAAATACGCTGAAATGCAATAAGAAAGCTTACATGCTATTTATGAAATTTTTGCACTTGCCGCTTTTACCAGAACGCAAAATTGTCGAAGCATTTAACCTTCTAAAAGGCGAAGCAATAAACTTAAATAAGAAGCTGTTTTCTCCATTTTTAAAATATTTTAATAGACAGTGGCTTAAAAAGGTATTTTTTATTTATTGTTTAATAATTGAGTTGTATTTTACTTATCAATTTTTAACCCTAATTTTATAGGAGGGACCAAAAAGCATATCCGTGTTTAAGAGGTCAACTAGAACCACGAGCTCAGTAGAAGCTTATAATTTGAATTTGGGAAATAAAATTCGAGCAAATGGGCACTTTTGTAAATTTGTTCAATGTCTTATTGATGCAGAAAATGAAAAAAGTCGCGAGTTTGCTTTACTCTTTCAAAATGGTGGTAATGGAAATCAGACACAGAAGAAGAAATTACGTGTAAGTTGAATAAATTTTAAGTTAATCGTTCAAAATAATATGTTAGCTTAATTATTTTTGTTCTCAGGATCGCTCAAAAAAAATAATGGACGCAATGGATCTTTTTGAAAGAGGTGAAATAGATATACAGGGATTTCTGACATGCACTGTTTCCTTAGCTGACCGCTTTTCAAAGCAGGACTTCTTTGAAGGGGTGGACAATGAAAGCAATTTAACTGGAATGTCTTCTGATATGAAATCTTCCACATCGTCACTTTCAGCGAATGCTTCTCATTCAAGTCAGTCATCTGATAAATCATTGGTTCAAATGAATCCATGCAATGTGTGCCTATGTAACCCAAAGTCTGTGTTGTTGCGCCCGTGCAATCACGTAAACATTTGTGGTACATGTTGGGATCAAATTGTGGCAAAAAAAGAGTTGGAAGAAAATGAAAATATAAAGCCAAAATGTCCAAGTTGCAACCGAGAAGTCGAAGAGGCCATACGCAATGTTTTTATTTACAATTAACTTGTGTAAGTTAAGAACGACAAAATTTAAGAAAACTTCTATTATGATTTCTGTGTATTTGGACTATTGCACATGTTTTAATTTCAATAAAATCATGTTATAAAATGAAATGCTGTCAAAAAAATATAAGTGTATTTTACATGCGAAATTAGTTAATTATTTTCTGGCGGACTTAAGTCGTTTCGAAACGACATATCTCCGCGCGGAGATATGACGTTTTGAACCGACATATCTCCGCCGTTCCACAAACGACATATCTCCGCGCGGAGTTATGACGTTTTGAGACGCTTTAAAACGACATAATTTCGCGCGGAGATATGTCGTTTGTGGATCGGCGGAGATATGTCGTCGGAGATATGTCGCTACCCCGAAGACCTGTATATTCATAATTTTTCTCCCTTCCTCAGAATATGTTCCTACGTCGCCCCTTGAGCTCAACGGACACGCCGGATAATTCGTATAAAGTATGAGTGAGTTACGAACTTCCTTAAACGGAATTCTCGAGTATTTTCGAAATATATATCTGTCTTATAAAACTTCTATTCCGGTACATAAAACAACTATATCCGTGCCATAATTTAAAGCGGATCGGCTACTAATTTTTCTTTCACGTTGGCCTTCTAGTTATATAATTATCATATTTTTCTTTTCTTTCCAATTTAATTTCTTTTACGCCATATTCTCTACACATAAGTCCTATATACATATACACATATAACTAGGTATAACTTGCTACTGTTTCCTCCTTCTTTATTTAATTACTTTAGGCTAAGTTTATACTTATCTGGAAAACCATGAAGTCCAAACCCTTAAATTTTGAATTATTAAATAATAATTAGTAGATAATAATGGAACATAAAACCTTTCGTGTTTGTCCTGAGTAGAGCCTGAGGAAGTCCGATGATCAAATAGAGATGCGCTCGATGAGGGTTATGCTGTCGATTAAACGGCATACGAAAGGTAGGGAGGGTAGAGAAGGGGTCAAAGTCATCTGAGTTCCCCAAGAGCGACGTGATATAGCCTGACTATTTGTCGGTAGTCGGTTAACCAGTTAGTTAAAATTCACATTCTTTTCTTTTTGATTTCTTTTGTAGAGTTCCTTTCGAACATTAAATCAAGTGTACCTAAAACATCTTTGCGAATGTGTTCGTATAGCAGATAGGAGAGTAGGAAAGATCCCACGACATTCCGGCGAGCTAGTTAGAGCATAGCTAGAGGTACACGTTCCGAAATCCTGCTATACTATTGGTGTCTGACCGTCAAAAAAAGTATGTACAACCTCCATCCGTACATACAATCTCACACCTCTACGAATATGAATTCTGGCACATTACAAGTCAGAGCAAGGGCTTTCTGTGCGTGCACTGTGTGACTGGCTTCAGAATGGAACTGAGAATTGTTAGTGGTCTGCTCTGGACAGGGAAAGGGAGATAGTCAAGAGCAGGAACTGCCGTGTGCGTGCTCGTCAATGACAACTGGAAATTAGTTTAATAGTCCAACTGGAAGACAGAGCCGAAGGTAAACACACAGAGGGATAGGACATTTGTTGATTTATGTATCTATAACTATAGTTATGTCATTATTTTTAGGAACACTCGAAGCGAGGGGCAGAGAACCAATAAACGTGATACGTGCAACTATTAAATTGAGCTAATCACACGTCACAAGTCACTCTTTCAGGCGACTTCTGTCGATTGTCTGTCTGTCAACTATCCCACGCCACAGAGCTATCAAGAGTGAGTCGAATCCTTCGGTCAATTGGGCAATAAGCGGGGACCAAAGTAAATACGAGGGAGAGCACGAGTATGATTACGAGTACGATTCACATGGAAGGAATCAGAGTATCATAAATCGAATGAAGCTCAACTAACTATCCGCAGCTGTCAAATAATTTCAATTTCTGCTTCTGTTTGCCCAACTTTCAATCTTTTAAACCACAAGCGCATACAGCACCCCACACGCTCTGGAATATGCAAGCTCAATCCTTGCCAAAATCCCATTTGAAAATCCAATTTGATAAATAGCAACCAATAAATTCAATAATGGCAGAGTGAGAATCCCACCCAAAGCCCTAACCAAATATTTCCGCATTTGCACAAATTTAGAGCACAAATTAGCAATCTGACCGAATTTATGAAATATGCGCAAATCGTGACAACAATAACAGTTCCAGATACACACACCCGACCCGAATCGGGAGAAGGCGAAGGGGAACATTAACCCATAATTAGAAATTAGCGCAAATGAAAACCACATTTTTTTAAGATCAGCCGTTGAGTGGCAAAGCGTCGTCGTACGGGTATGGAAATGGAAAGAAAATCGGTGTTTCATCCGAATTAGAAGTGAAGACCTGGCATAGCGTCATATCTCCGACGACATATCTCCGCCCAGTACATTTTGCCGGCGGAATTATGTCTCTTTTTTTCTGGCGGACTTATGTCGTTTGAAACGACATATCTCCGCCGTGTAACAAACGACATATCTCCACGCGGAGCTATGACGCTTAGAAGCGACATATATCCGCGCAGCGATTTTGAGCAAATTATGCCGATACACCATCAAAAAATACAAAAAAAAAACAAAAAAACAAAACAAAACAAAAGGAACAAATAAATTTGCAGTGGCTACGCAGCCCTCGACGACATGTTCTGACTGATTTTCTGTCCCTCTCGCACATACTCTTTATCTTCAGCTGGTTACCTAACTGTAAATGCACCGTAAAAAATATTGTCTTAATTGAGCAAATATAGCTACTGCATAATTTATGAACAGCGTTTTTATTAGGAAGTTAATTTCATTAAACAAAAATTGTTAAAGAATGCCGTGTTGTATTTAATGTAATATAAACGTATTATTTAATATGTAATATGTAGATAATTTATTGTTTTTAAACATGTGCATAGAATAGAATGTTATAAAATATTTTTTTCTGTGCAATAGGCAAAGCGTGCGAGGCGCGCGCAAAAAATATGCCGCATTATTCTGCTGCATTCATTCCGATTCGGTTGCTCAGACAGTAAGAACATGGACTACGAAAATATTAAATTTGAATTCAGAGAAGGAAGCCGAGCGGGCTGCTCGTTACTGTTGTTTTCAATTTTTTTTTTTTTTTTTTTTTTTTTTTTTTTTTTATTGTGGACGTTGACATGCAATGACTGCATCTTTCAAGAGGCGATGCAGCTACTGCACCGTCAAGTTGCCCGTGTGACACCAGCAGAAGGCTGTTACGCGCGGATCCCAGGCAAAACGCAGCCCTCCTCCCGCCCAACCGACCGAGGGGCGCTGCCGCATGACGCGCGGTGCGTAGCCGAACCAACGCGAACATGCAAGAAAGATAGCTATTAGACTAACATTCGAGGAAAATTAGTACTAAACTTACTAAGAAACTAAGCATGCAATCAAAGTACAAATACCACTACAGTTACTAATTAATAGAAAGGTGTGTAAGGATTAATAATTTAATAAGAGGAAGAGAATTAGTGGTGGATATAATATGGTAGAGGGAATTATAATCCGAGCATAAGACCCTAAACGGTTCATGCAAGGAATAATTCGATCTACAAAGTGGAAGGAACAACGGTATAAAATTTCTAGTCAGTCTAATAGGAATCGTGAAGTTTATGCGGCTCAACAGATCAGGGCTGTCTATGTCACCCCTGATCAAGTTGTGCATAAATATCACACCAAGCATTTTTCTACGGTTAACTAAGGATGGGAGGTTTACTAATAGTAGTCTACTAGAGTAAGATGGGAGTCTTACACCCGCATCCCAGTTAAGGCCCCGCAGAGCAAAGAGTAAAAAGTTTTTCTGTACTGATTCTATACGGTCCTGGTGTACTTTGTACTGAGGGCACCATACACAGGAGCCGTATTCTAAGATCGGACGAACAAGCGAGGTATAGAGAGTCTTTGTTATATAGGGGTCGTCAAATTCCTTTGACCACCTCTTTATAAACCCAAGCACGCTCATGGCCTTATTTACCATGGTAGAAATGTGTTCGGAAAACTTTAACTTGGGGTCTAACATAACACCCAGATCATCCACCAGGGTAATTCTCTCAAGAGAACCACCAAATAGGGTGTAAGGAGCCAACAAAGGGCTAGAACGATGAAATGTCATAACTTTGCATTTCGAGGCATTAAGGTGTAACAAGTTTGCACAACACCATGACTGAAAGTTATTGAGATCGGATTGCAAGCGAGAATGAAATGAAATGTCCTTGTACTGGACACAGAGTTTAACATCATCCGCATACATAAGTACTCGAGAGTATGTTAATACTGAAGGTAAGTCATTAATAAAGAGTGTGAAGAGTAAGGGGCCTAGATGGCTGCCTTGTGGTACTCCCGAAGAAACCTTTACTGGGAAAGAGAGGGAGTTTTTGAAGAGGACTCTTTGAGACCTAGAACAAAGATAGCTAGAAATCCATCTCAGGAGGTTGGGCGGAAACCCTAAAAGGTCAAGTTTATGCGCTAAAAGGGAATGGTTTACAGAGTCGAATGCTTTACTAAAGTCGGTGTAAATAACATCCGTCTGTAAGTTACCTTGAAAGCCTTTAATAATGAAAGAGGTAAACTCTAACAAGTTCGTGGTGGTTGATCGCCGCCTTATAAATCCATGCTGAGTTGGAGATATAAGTGACTTGCAGAGATGTTGCAAGTGCGGAGTTAAAACCCTCTCAAACATCTTAGGAATAGCGGATAACTTTGCTATACCTCTATAATTTTTTGCATCAGACTTGCTACCTTTTTTATGGAGAGGAATTATAAACGATTCCTTCCAGATCGGGGGGAAGCAAGAAGAATCAATGGATAGGGTGAATAGTTTAAGCAAAGGTCCACACAGAGCCTCGGCGCAGTACCTGAGTACACAACCTGGAACCCCGTCTGGACCCGGTGAAAACACCGGCTTAACTAGTCGAAGATCATGAAGTAGGGAACATTCATTTAACAAGGGACTGAAAATGCCGTTCGACCTCGGTAAACCGTATGGGTACGGATGACCAGAGTAGCTTTCCTCATTATGCGAGCAACAAATTTATGTAAAAAACAAACAATTAAAACTAAGCGAAACCACATATGTACATATGCCGGGTTAAACTCTGTAAAGCTAGAGTTTATTTAAGTGCAGACAAATCTAGAGTTTACTCAAATCCTGAATATGTTGTGCATAGCCATGGCCCTCAGAGTGATGAAATGGAAAAAATCAGTGCTCTTAGTGAAATAAAACTGAAGTGCGAAAATAATAGCAATTTCGACACCAAAAAAGTATTCAATGATGTTCTTGCTGAGTAAGTTAATATATTAATTAAAATTTTAATAATACATACTGCCTTGCTACATATGTATGTATGTTTGTACAGTGGCTCACAGCTTAAATGAACCAAAGCACGTTAAAAATTTAAAATTTTCATAACTTCTAAACCATCAAACTTTCCAATGAAAATCAAATGACAAACAAAACGAACTTCTTATATTTTTTAACATTTTTCTAAGACGTTTTAAATAATAAATAACAAAAATACTGCCTTTTTCCACCCCACAGCTTATTTTGTTCAAAGAGAATTTGAACCAAATAGGCTGTGGGGGTGTTTTCTAGTGCGCATTTTGTTTTTTTCCTTTTTGCGGGGTAACGGAGAAGAATATCGAACTTTTTTTTTTTGGTTGGTAAGATAAGTAAAATTAAAGACTATACAATACCAAGATGTTGCATGAGGAACAAATTCTTTTTCAATTTTTGTTTGACGCTTCATGGTACGGGCGCGCGGGGCTATTACTTCAATTCTCTTTTACGCTACTCGGCTTCGTCAATGCCTCGGTCAGCGTCGAGTCGGTGTGTCTCGAGAGAAAGAATACAAAAACAAAATATGAATCGTCTGCGTGCCGAAACCGTGATCGCTGATGTCTTTGGCGCGGCACAGTGGGGACTCAGCCGAAATAGTAAAAAAAATTGTATGAGTGCTTTAGATAAATTTAATGTACGCATCTAATAGAGAATTTTCCAATCGAATTTTCAAGATTGTTTTAGTTTAAAGTTTAACATTTTTTCAGTGTGCAAATATTTATTGAACTCATATTCACTAACTAATTTAGCAAGCTGAGACGGCCATAGGTCCCACTGTGCCGCTCCAAAGACATCGGCGATCCGCGACCACCGCTTCGACGGTGCTGAGGCTCGAGAGTCTAGAATTGCCGAACAGACGAAACCAATGGGCAGCGGGGTCGCGGTAGAGACGAAGTACAGTCGAAAAGGGAATTGAAACCCCGCGCGCTCCCTCGTGCCATTTGGGTTCTAATGTTAGGACCCGCCATAGAACAGCTTTTTGGTCGCTCATGCAACATCTTGGTATTGTATAGTCTTTGGAAAAATCTTAACAGAATTGTATTACAATTTTTTTTATAGGACTGCTCAATTGATTTCTACAGGGGTTTGAAGTTTGAAAAGTGCTCTGGTTCATTTAAGCTGTGAGGCACATACATATGTACATATGTATATACATATGTACATATATACTTCAGCGGTCGGCACGCACACATTACATTGCGTTTGTGTGCGTTGACAGAAGTCGAACTAAAACAAAAAGTATTATTGTGTTGCTGCCGACCACTGTTACAAACGCGTTGTGCCGGGTCGCAGTTTGACATGATCGTTCATGTTCTATTACGTGATCCGGTGTTTCTTGCGAATCATGCCCCTTTAAGTCCGTTTGCGAGACTTTGGTCGTCGCTCGGTTTTTGACCGGTAAATGCTCGTTTCGAAGTCCGTCTGCGCGCATTGGCCGTGCCGTCCCCTGATGTACATACATACATATGTATGTACATAGGTGTACATGTATGTACATATGTGCATGCGAGCAGACAAGAAATGCACACAGACTGATGTATTATTTTTCTATTCAATTAATTAGGAAAACAAAAGGTGAAGCGGAGATTGAAATAAATTATGACTCTGTCAAACGCACTTCGCAAAGAAAAAGACAGCCTCTCTTGCCAAAGCCTCCATCTTCTGCAGAGAATGTTCTGGAAGCTTTTCAAGGCGTTTTGGAATAACCAAGGGAAATACTGCAAATCAGTTCTATTAAAAAGTGTACGCATCGAGCTCGTTTGCTTATTGCATATTTTCATCAGACAAGGTAATCACCTTGATGCTAGCCAACATTCCGGAGCATAATAGGCATTATTTAATTGATGCTACATTTAAAGTGTGCCCTTTTGGAGATTTTAAGCAACTTTTAATAATTTATATTAAATATTTGCTGAAGGTAAATTTCTTCTTATGCTACACTTTATTTACTAACTCTAATCAAAAATTTTTTGTAATTAGATAACCCCTTTTGTTTTTGTTTTGATGACTCGCAAAACGGAGCTGTGTTATCAGCACTTATTCACATATATAGACTCGAACATTTGCTGCCTTAAAGGAGCATCCTTTATATCAGATTACGAAAAGGCAATGCGTAACGCGTTAAAAGGTCTGCATCCCAAAATGAATTTTTACGCCTGTTGGTTTCATTTTACTCAAGCATGCAAGAAAAATGCCAAGCAATCGAGTGGTTTTGAAAATACGCTGAAATGCAATAAGAAAGCTTACATGCTATTTATGAAATTTTTGCACTTGCCGCTTTTACCAGAAAGCAAAATTGTCGAAGCATTTAACCTTCTAAAAGGCGAAGCAATAAACTTAAATAGGAAGCTGTTTTCTCCATTTTTAAAATATTTTAATAGACAGTGGCTTAAAAAGGTATTTTTTATTTATTGTTTAATAATTGAGTTGTATTTTACTTATCAATTTTTAACCCTAATTTTATAGGAGGGACCAAAAAGCATATCCGTGTTTAAGAGGTCAACTAGAACCACGAGCTCAGTAGAAGCTTATAATTTGAATTTGGGAAATAAAATTCGAGCAAATGGGCACTTTTGTAAATTTGTTCAATGTCTTATTGATGCAGAAAATGAAAAAAGTCGCGAGTTTGCTTTACTCTTTCAAAATGGTGGTAATGGAAATCAGACACAGAAGAAGAAATTACGTGTAAGTTGAATAAATTTTAAGTTAATCGTTCAAAATAATATGTTAGCTTAATTATTTTTGTTCTCAGGATCGCTCAAAAAAAATAATGGACGCAATGGATCTTTTTGAAAGAGGTGAAATAGATATACAGGGATTTCTGACATGCACTGTTTCCTTAGCTGACCGCTTTTCAAAGCAGGACTTCTTTGAAGGGGTGGACAATGAAAGCAATTTAACTGGAATGTCTTCTGATATGAAATCTTCCACATCGTCACTTTCAGCGAATGCTTCTCATTCAAGTCAGTCATCTGATAAATCATTGGTTCAAATGAATCCATGCAATGTGTGCCTATGTAACCCAAAGTCTGTGTTGTTGCGCCCGTGCAATCACGTAAACATTTGTGGTACATGTTGGGATCAAATTGTGGCAAAAAAAGAGTTGGAAGAAAATGAAAATATAAAGCCAAAATGTCCAAGTTGCAACCGAGAAGTCGAAGAGGCCATACGCAATGTTTTTATTTACAATTAACTTGTGTAAGTTAAGAACGACAAAATTTAAGAAAACTTCTATTATGATTTCTGTGTATTTGGACTATTGCACATGTTTTAATTTCAATAAAATCATGTTATAAAATGAAATGCTGTCAAAAAAATATAAGGGTATTTTACATGCGAAATTAGTTAATTATTTTCTGGCGGACTTAAGTCGTTTCGAAACGACATATCTCCGCGCGGAGATATGACGTTTTGAACCGACATATCTCCGCCGTTCCACAAACGACATATCTCCGCGCGGAGTTATGACGTTTTGAGACGCTTTAAAACGACATAATTTCGCGCGGAGATATGTCGTTTGTGGATCGGCGGAGATATGTCGTCGGAGATATGTCGCTACCCCGAAGACCTGTATATTCATAATTTTTCTCCCTTCCTCAGAATATGTTCCTACGTCGCCCCTTGAGCTCAACGGACACGCCGGATAATTCGTATAAAGTATGAGTGAGTTACGAACTTCCTTAAACGGAATTCTCGAGTATTTTCGAAATATATATCTGTCTTATAAAACTTCTATTCCGGTACATAAAACAACTATATCCGTGCCATAATTTAAAGCGGATCGGCTACTAATTTTTCTTTCACGTTGGCCTTCTAGTTATATAATTATCATATTTTTCTTTTCTTTCCAATTTAATTTCTTTTACGCCATATTCTCTACACATAAGTCCTATATACATATACACATATAACTAGGTATAACTTGCTACTGTTTCCTCCTTCTTTATTTAATTACTTTAGGCTAAGTTTATACTTATCTGGAAAACCATAAAGTCCAAACCCTTAAATTTTGAATTATTAAATAATAATTAGTAGATAATAATGGAACATAAAACCTTTCGTGTTTGTCCTGAGTAGAGCCTGAGGAAGTCCGATGATCAAATAGAGATGCGCTCGATGAGGGTTATGCTGTCGATTAAACGGCATACGAAAGGTAGGGAGGGTAGAGAAGGGGTCAAAGTCATCTGAGTTCCCCAAGAGCGACGTGATATAGCCTGACTATTTGTCGGTAGTCGGTTAACCAGTTAGTTAAAATTCACATTCTTTTCTTTTTGATTTCTTTTGTAGAGTTCCTTTTGAACATTAAATCAAGTGTACCTAAAACATCTTTGCGAATGTGTTCGTATAGCAGATAGGAGAGTAGGAAAGATCCCACGACATTCCGGCGAGCTAGTTAGAGCATAGCTAGAGGTACACGTTCCGAAATCCTGCTATACTATTGGTGTCTGACCGTCAAAAAAAGTATGTACAACCTCCATCCGTACATACAATCTCACACCTCTACGAATATGAATTCTGGCACATTACAAGTCAGAGCAAGGGCTTTCTGTGCGTGCACTGTGTGACTGGCTTCAAAATGGAACTGAGAATTGTAAGTGGTCTGCTCTGGACAGGGAAAGGGAGATAGTCAAGAGCAGGAACTGCCGTGTGCGTGCTCGTCAATGACAACTGGAAATTAGTTTAATAGTCCAACTGGAAGACAGAGCCGAAGGTAAACACACAGAGGGATAGGACATTTGTTGATTTATGTATCTATAACTATAGTTATGTCATTATTTTTAGGAACACTCGAAGCGAGGGGCAGAGAACCAATAAACGTGATACGTGCAACTATTAAATTGAGCTAATCACACGTCACAAGTCACTCTTTCAGGCGACTTCTGTCGATTGTCTGTCTGTCAACTATCCCACGCCACAGAGCTATCAAGAGTGAGTCGAATCCTTCGGTCAATTGGGCAATAAGCGGGGACCAAAGTAAATACGAGGGAGAGCACGAGTATGATTACGAGTACGATTCACATGGAAGGAATCAGAGTATCATAAATCGAATGAAGCTCAACTAACTATCCGCAGCTGTCAAATAATTTCAATTTCTGCTTCTGTTTGCCCAACTTTCAATCTTTTAAACCACAAGCGCATACAGGACCCCACACGCTCTGGAATAGGCAAGCTCAATCCTTGCCAAAATCCCATTTGAAAATCCAATTTGATAAATAGCAACCAATAAATTCAATAATGGCAGAGTGAGAATCCCACCCAAAGCCCTAACCAAATATTTCCACATTTGCACAAATTTAGAGCACAAATTAGCAATCTGCCCGAATTTATGAAATATGCGCAAATCGTGACAACAATAACAGTTCCAGATACACACACCCGACCCGAATCGGGAGAAGGCGAAGGCGAAGGGGAACATTAACCCCTGCAACATTTGCTGTTGCAACAGCCCATCAAAGCACCCTTCTTCTCATCAAAAAAAATAAAGAAAAAATTCTGACGAAAGAAAACCTGAAACAGCTGAGTAACTAAAAATGAAGCTAATAAAAACTGGGCTCGGTCCGAGCTGGCGGAAGTCAATGCCAAACAAAAATGGGGTAGTGTTGGTTTTAGGGGGTGGCTGAGCGGGCGGCGTCATAAGTGCAGCAAATGTTTTTCCACTCCGTACAAAAGCGAAGCGAAAAGTTTAATTTTCTCCGATGCCAAAGGCGAGTGTTGGGTCTAGGGTGTGAGGGGTGTGGGTGCCGGGTAACCAAATCCGTTTAGATCGAAAATAGCGTCGAATAAAAAAAAAGTAAAACATGTAATAAATGTAAAAAATGACGCACACGGTGGGTCGCCCAAAATGACTGTCTCGGTGGGTTCGTGGGTTGGCGGGTGGGTCGGTTGGGTCATGTGAGAACCAGATCACCGTCCCCGTATACGCACTTATTTGACTAAAGTCTTTAATAAAAAAGGAGTTGTGAGTTGCAGCGGACACCGCAACTCTTCAGCTATACCCGATACTAAGTCAGTATGGCTCTCCTCGGGCAGACGCCGCTAATATTGAACGATACGACAAAGAGTGCGTGCGAAAGAGACAGAAAATCAGTCTGAGCGTGACGTCGGGGGCTGCGTAGCCAGTGCAAGTTGATTTGTTCCTTTTGGCTATAAAAATGATCTCGTCTCGGTCCGATATATTAGGAGTGTGGATACCAAATTTGGTTGCTCTAGCTTTTATAGTCTCTGAGATCTAGGCGCTAATGTTTTACTCTAAGCAAAGCCGGCTATGCTACGTGTGTGTTAGAGAGAGACAGGGCGAGAAAAAATGAAATTGTTTTCTTGATGCTGGCTATAATAATAATACGATCTTATTCAAATTCTGCAGTCAAAAAGATATGGTCATTCTCTACGATTCTGCGTTTTTGGTTTTCTCGTATCTTTAAAATTGTATTTCGTCCTTTGTGGGGGCGGAAGTGGGCGGGGCGAAGTTTTGAAATATTTTTGTAGCAGTGACATATCACAGAAGTCTGGATCCAAAACATCGTTGCTCTAGCTTTTATAGTCTTTGAGCACTAGGCGCTAATAGGGACGGACAGACGGACGGACGGACAGCCGGACAGACAGACATGGCTCAATCGACTCGGCTATTGATGCTGATCAAGAATATATATACTTTATGGGGTCGGAAACGATTCCTTCTGGACGTTACACACATCCACTTTTACCACAAATCTAATATACCCCAATACTCATTTTGAGTATCGGGTATAATTACACAAATTGCATAGGAAAGTGAAAAATTGGCAGTCAGTGGGATCGGAGAAGGGTAATGCCCTGCCCGGCCTGTAATACTTGCGGCTTACAGAAATTTACAATTTCCTGTGGCAGGAGGCAACAACCCCAGAGTAATGTCCCTTCCCAGTGCACTTTTTAATATTTACTAATATTGACAATACTTACAAATTTGGAAGAACAGAGCTCGCTTAGGTCTGGCCCTCGATGCTTCTCTGGGGTGGATGTTGAACCAATGGCCCATGGTAACCAGAAACTTTGACATATTTATAGTTGACAATGGTGGGGCGGAGGAAGCAGAGAGAGGCAGAGCAGCAGAGGAATAAAATGAAAACCCAACCTTGACAATTGTAAAGTGGTGGAACGGCTGTCTCCTGGCGGCACTATGGTGCGGTGCGGTGCGGTGCGGTGGTGGGTTGCGATGGGATTTACACAATATTCTCAAGTGCTCGCAAAGCGACCGCCGCCCATGAGGCCCTTGGTGACTTATTAAGGGTTGCATTTAGCGGGCTTTGTGTCGTTTTATATGCAAATTGGATTAAAAATGAAACGTATTTCACAATCCCATATCTCTGTCTCTATAAAGAGTGTGTTTCGTTGGTTTTTTTTTGGCGGGGGGAGGGGCACGCGGCTACTAAGTTAGTCTTATTGGCATAATGTTATAAATAACAATTCCGTTTGCTTGCTAGCCATTTATTAACTGGGAAACAGAAATGCCTTTGATGTCAACGATTTTCGTGGAGGCGCGTTGCGCATTTCCACGATGCCTGCTGTAAGCCTATCAAGCGATTAAGTCCTGCCGATGCTGGTTCTGCGCTCTGATTTGATTAGAGACTTTGTCTATGGTTGCTAAGCTCTTGTCATGCAATTAAATATGGAAAACTTACAAAGCAGAGAGGGGAAACAATTGTTTCAGACATTTCCAGGGGTGCAACGGACTTCCTTTAGAAGTTCTGAGGGTCTTACTTCCCACTTGACTGTCCCTCCACTTTTCCACTTCACTCTCTCTTTTCCACACTCTCCAGCATTCGACAGTTATCGTATTGGAAAGTAGAAACACCAAACGCCTTTCGCAGGTCACGGCCGTCGGTCTTTACCTTCAAAAGCATGATTTATGCGGGCAGGACAGCGTCAGCGAATTCCCGGAATTCAGAATCGATCTATGACGTTCATTCCATATAAATGACAGACCAAAGACAGCCATGCTACCGGACGAACCGGCAAGCAAGGACAACGTGGCAGTGACAGGACCGGGAGTCGACTGGAGTGGAGTTCTTTGACTGCAGCTTGCGTTTCCTGTACTTTCTGGCACCCATGACTGCCATAACACAACCGATTCCAGCCATGTGTCTGTCCTGGCTCATTTGCCTGCCGCCTGTCACAACAGAATGTTAATGTGCGCGGCCCATTAATGGTTTTTCGAAATTATCCTGTCTCCCCGCATTGTTTTCCGGTTAGATTTATGCCTCTCCTTTATTGTCATTGAGGTTTTGGATGGAGTAGACGTTGCCCGAATCTCACCTGGCAATAGAAATGCACAAATTTGTGGGCAGCGCCCTGGAACAATGCTAATCTGTGGATCGGAATCTTCGGATCTGGTAACTCGACTCGAGCAGGCGATTTGTCAAAAGGGCGAATCACGCAGTCGGTTCTCGGTTCCAAATTGTAATTCTATACCCTTGATGCTATGCCTACCCCTAACCCCAGTGCGATCTGTCGGATAGCGCGTGTTCTCAATAGTTTGTTGCAGATTTTGTGCATTTATCAGGCATGCGGCATGGTGGGTCGCTCAACAACTCCCTTTCTGGGACTGGGGTCTGGGAACGGGAAAAAAAGAACTGGGACGCGTGCCAGGGCATTTGGTTTGGGTTTTAGTATTAAATTGTTTTGCGGTTGCTCTGTTAATACATAGTACATAGTACAATACATTTTATTGGAGTGGCTCTGCCACTGACCTCTCCTGGGGATGCTCGGCCTCTCGTGAGGGGCGTTTTCCTATTTACCCAGCCTCTTTGCTTATGTATAATTTAAATGAAATATCTGCACCAATTGCTGCCATTAATGTGTACCAACTATAGATATGAGGCATCAGACTTGCGAGGAGCTTAGTTTCCTGTCCATTTCCCTCATCATTTCATTCCACTTTGGGGAAGATCAAAATTTCCCTCACCAAAAACTGCAAATGGCTCTACATTTATTCTCAACCTCTACCACTACCTCTACTCTAGGCGCGATTGATCACATTTTTGTTGTCCTTCTGGCTACTCATAAAAAGCAAACAGCACAACTCACTCAGACTGCCTGTTGGTGCTATGATATATTCGGAGCTTCCGGCTTGGGTAACTAAGACATCGGCAGGCAAATGAAGAGCCATCAGCCAGCAGCCAGCTCTTTGGGAAGAGAAGAGAAATGGCAGCAATGCATACGTCATTTAACCCCTTTGCGCCATATTTTTCATAAGCCCCACTTTGGGTGATTTCTATGCCCGACAAGTGTGCTAAATGGGTGCGGGGGAGCCGACATTCCAGACAAACATAGTACATATAGACGGAAACGGCGGCAGGGACGTGCAAGGGATGCGTATCGTTGTCTACTATGGGTCCTGCTGCTGCTGTCCTTTCGCCGATAAAATATGTGCGTGTGTGTGTGGGGCGGCTGACGATGGCCCGCATATAGAGACATTTATTGATAGATAGCAAACGCATCGCCTGAACCCTTTTACATTTGATGAACGTATCGAATTCCCCACATATTGCCGAAAGCGGCAAATTTATGGCTGTTTGATTTATTTTAACTTTTAACACGCCCAAACAAAATGCTGCCAAAGAGGCGTACCGAATCCGGGGCGGTCCAATATCGGCGATGGATTCGAAAGTGGGGGCCAAGCCAATGCGGAAATCTCGATTCATTCATATGGGGTGGTTCCCATTGAACCCTGACCAGAGCGCCACAAATCTTTTAATAACTTCAAGGGGTGTATAGGTCTAAGGAAGCGAATGGGGAGCCATTATTGAAATATGCGCTTGTTGCGGATCTATAAAAGGAATTATAAAGTTTTTTTTCTGAAACGACTGTATTTTTTATGGTCAACAAAGGCACGTAATTGATTGGAACGAACTTTAAGTTAATAAACGAGTGGATATTCTCTTTGTACGAGCTAAGTCCATCCAACAGTTTTCCAGTGGAATCCGTCTACACAATTAAGACCTTCCTTAATCCGCTCGATGTAGTTCCTTGCTCGTTCGTTTTATTTCGTATGTCTCTTAAATCTAGTGATCATAATTCAGATCGTTTTGGCTCGATACTATTGATACTATCGATTGCGCTTCTTTATATGTACATAATGTAACGCGCCAACTTCAAATTAATTCACAATTTTAGTAATATTTACATATTAATTCAAATGTTCAAATTGTTAACCTTTATAAAGTAATTTAATCCTATATTCTGTTAAGGGGCGTCAACATTCTCCCCACCTTGGAAGCTCCTTCCAACATTAAGTTCATCGGCATCTGTAGGCAGCGGGCAGAGCTTATGTACGTTGCGCTTAAATAATCCAGTCTTGGTCCTGAGTGTTACAAACCGAACTGCACCATCAGCTCCTGGGTGTAACTCTGCAACTCTTCCCAGCAGCCATTGTCCGGGCGGAGCGTTGTCTTCCGCAATAAGGACCAGTGTACCAAGTTGAATGTTGTTGGCTACAGTGCTCCACTTTGTCCGCTTCTGCAGCAACGTCAAATATTCCGGCGACCAGCGGTGCCAGAACATGTGGTGTACCATTAGAATGCGTTTCCAATGGTTGCTCATGGACAGTTTCAACAGTGCGTCGTCTACTGGTTCTACTAACGCGTTCAGGGGTCGGCCAACCAAGAAATGACCGGGAGTTAGCGCCTCGAAGTCATTCGGGTCCGATGACAAGGGATGCAGAGGTCTAGAATTCATCACCGCTTCTACTTGTGTGATGCCAGTCGCAAGATCTTCGTAGTTAAGTGCTGTGCTGTTGGTGCATTTCACCAGCAGCTGTTTGGCCACCTTCACGGCGCTCTCCCATAATCCTCCAAAGTGAGGGGAGCGTGGGGGGATGAAGTGAAACCTGACTCCTCGCTGGCTGCATTCGTCGACAATGAGCTTCTGACTTGGCGAGTCGAAAGCTCTTTTGAGCTCTCGTGACGCACCTACAAAATTGGTGGCGTTGTCGCAATATAGGTCAGAACTCAATCCCCGTCTTGCAAAGAACCGTTTTAGCGCCGCGATGAACGCTTTTGAGCTTAAGTCCGACACGATCTCTATATGGCAGGCCTTTGTTGCAAAGCATACAAATATGCACAGATACACCTTTACTGGGCGTTTTCCTCGCATGTAAAAGTGCATCCATATTGGTCCAGCAAAGTCCAGTCCAGCGCGCTCGAAGGGGTAGATATTGCCTCGCACTCGGTTTGCTGGCAGCGCTCCCATCAGCTGTGTTGCAGCGAGCGGCCGACGACGAAAGCATGGTATGCAGCCACGGATCACCCTGCGGGCAAGTTTCCTGCAATTGATTACCCAATATCTCTGCCGCAAAAAGGCACATAGCGATTGTGCCCCGGCATGTAAATTCTTTCGATGTGTGAGTTCAACAAGCGCCTCTACCACTTTATGGTTGCTCGGCATTAAGATGGGATGCCTTGTGTCAAATGGCGATTCGGCATTGGACAACCTTCCGCCGACTCGAATAATAGTTTTTCCCTCTTCCTCTTGTAAAAACGGGCTTAAACTCTGAATTCTCGCTGATTTGATCACCTTTCCCTCTTTAAGCTTAATGAATTCCTCATGCAAGCTCAACTGCTGCACATTATATACAATATAGCGCAATCCGCCCTCCATTTCAGCTGCAGTAAGGTTTCCTGTTTCATTTGAGTTTGATCTCAACGATATTCTACGCCAGCGAAAAATATAGCTAAAAACTCGCTGCAATTTGAGGAAATCATTTGCAAATTTGCATCTCCCCACGACATCTAACTTCTCATTACTTTCTACCTTTCCAACTATCAGCGAGAACTTACATTTCCTCTCCTCTGGAACTGTTTGTATTTCCTCACTCCAATTAAATTTGGTCCAGTCATCTGCTGCGTTCATTAAAAATTCTGGAATTCCTGATCAAGATCAGCAAGGGACTCAAGAACCCTAACGGATCAAACACCTGAGCCAATTCGGACAGCACTGATCGCTTCGTGGCGATTGCGGAGACCTTTATGTTAAAGCAAAATTGGAATTTGTCCTCTAGACTTGACCAATATATCCCCAAAGTTTTAGCTGCGTCCTCTGTTTTTAGCATCAGGGGCTCTAGGCTGGTGTTGTTGTCCATTCCTTGATAATTGCTGCGCCATTTGTGCAGCTCGAACTTTCCTAGCCCTAATAATTTGGTCACTTGTTCTTTCAACTTTGTCAGTTCCTCTTTTGGTTCGGCTCCACACAGCATATCATCCATATAGAAACTTCGCTTTACTGCCTCTCTAGCTAACGGAAATTTTTCCGCGTACCTATCGACCAAGTAATAGAGGCAACGTACTGCCAGGAACGGCGCCGAATTTGTTCCATAAGTGACCGTGTTTAGGCGTAGCACCTGGATAGGATCCGAACCGTTGCATCGCCATAGAATGCATTGATAGTTTCTATGTGGTTCCGCAACCAATATTTGACGGTACATTTTCTTTATGTCGGCCGTAAGGGCGTATCTATAGAAACGGAACCTGGTCAAAGTCTCGAACAGATCAGGCTGCAACGTTGGACCAACCAAGGTTGCGTCGTTCAGTGACCTGCCGTTGCTAGATCTACATGAGGCATCAAATAAGACTCGTAACTTGGTCGTCAAACTCTCTGGGCGAATAACCAGATGATGTGGCGTGAAGTATTCGACCTTTTCTTGTCCGGCGGGCTCTATTGCCTTTAAATGCCCTAACTGGCGATATTCTTCAATAAATTGAACATATTGTTCCTTCAGCGCTTGGCTACGATTTAACCTCTTCTCTAAATTCAAGAACCTGGTAAGTGCGATTTGATAAGTTTCGCCTAACTCAACTTTAGGATTCTTAAAGGGCAGAGCTACCACTAAATGTCCTGAGGCCTCCTGCTTAACATGCGTCACAAAACAATCCTCGCACTGTTTTTCTTCCTCAGTGAACTTATCTACTGTTTCAGGGACTTCTTCACACTTCCAAAACCTTTGTACGAGCTCTTGCAGCTGATCATTTTTCGACACCTTTCGTTCAATGTCAGTTGCTAACAGTGCAACCTCAGAAGATTTCGTGAATTCACCTACGACGACCCAGCCTAACAGAGACCTTTGAAGCCTTGGAAGGTGTGCTCCTAGTTTTATTTGCCCTGCTACAATTAGCTTGAAAAACAATGTGACTCCAACTAGCATGTCAATATCTTCCCCGGACTGAAATGTAGGGTCGGCCAGCGTAACTCCCTTGGGTGGAACCCACTCCGAACAAATTCCTGAGCTTGTTGGGTTATACTGAGTTATTTCCTTCAGCACACAGAAGTCATCGGTAGTCATATATCTGGTGACTCTAGATTTAAAAGTCGCTTGCACCTCTCCCATAACTTGAGATGTTGCATTTCCAATACCACTGAGTTGTATGACTGAGTCGCGCATTTCTAGGCCCAGGGCCGAGACTATCCTAGCCGTCAGAAAATTTAATTGACTACCGGAATCTAACACGCACCTGCAATTGCGATATGCTCCGTCTATAGCTTTGATTTGAACTACAGCGGTCGCAAGAAAGTTGGTGGATGATCTAGACAATAGGGAGCTATGCAGTGACTTTGGCTCTTGCAACTCCTGCCCTTTGAGCCCCGGCTCATTGGCAACAATAGGTATCTCTCGATGCAGAAGTTCATGATGCGGCTTGCTGCAAATCCTACATCGCGGACCATTACAGTTTCTAGTTGTATGTCGCTTGCTAAAACAAATCAGGCACAGCGAATGCTTCTTCGCCTCATGGTAACGTTGTACTGGTGATAGTTCGTTAAACCTTTGACACCCTTTCAATCCATGGGTCCCAGGACAAACGTAGCAGCCATTGCTGCCTATTGTTGCAGCTAAGGTCGCATTTTTCATCTCACCTTTACCACTGGTTCGGGCTCCATTGCCTCGCCGAACTTCCCTATTTGCCATATTGACTCCTCTGTTTATCAGAAACTGCGATAACAATGACCACGACGGTAACTTTTGCCAATCCCACTCAACTTCCCACCTATCCATTGTATCTTCATCCAGCTTTGTGCGAATCAGATGGAAAATTACTGCATCCAGAATCTCCTTATCGTCGCTTAACGACTTGAGTGCTACTAATTGGGCATTTACATTGTCTACCAGCACTCTCAGTCCCTCTGAGTCGGGTCTTTTTAGCCGCCTTAAGTTGAATAGCTCCTGTACATGTGATTGCAGAATAATTGCCTTATTTTCATAGCGATCTTTCAATAATCGTAGTGCCTTGCGATAATTAGGCCCTGTTAATTCCAAACCCTCAATCGAACTTAACGGTCCAGCTCCTAACGATGATCTCAAATGAATAAATTTAGACAACTCATCCAATTCAGAGTCTGATTCTATTAGAGTAGCAAAGGTGTTGTACCAGCTGGTCCATTCCGTAACCTTTCCAGCGAACTCAGGCAGCTTTAGCTTGGGAAGTCTCGATGAACGAGACACCTGTGTGCTATTTAGAAGATCACCTACATTGGACTGCCGCCGTCCCCTATTTCCAAGACAGCTTAGTAACTTGGCCTTTAATTCGCAATAAACCTCCTCAGCTTCATAGCGGCTTTCATATTCGCTGGCGTCCTCGCTATCGTGTTCAATTTTAGCCTGAATGTTGCAGAACTGATTAAAGTTTGTCTCAATTAGACTTAACCTGGCTTCCAGCTCCGCAGCCGTCATGGAGTCGCTATTTTTTTCGATATAGACCTTGTTACGGACAAAGGAATTCATTAACGCCGTTCGAGAAGTGAGCACCTCCGCATCATTACCCTTTCTAGGTGCCATTTGCACTGACTATTTACACCGGTGTTACCCTTGACAATTTAACAATAAAAAATACTCAATATTGGCATGAGTAAGTAACACGGTACCAAGTTTAGCCACTCTATTCAATAATCGGCTAACTTTAAATTCTCACTACACTGCCCAATTCAATAATTGATCAACAATTGACCACTGTGCGCCACTGTACCAAAATGTGTACTTGCGCCCCAACGAACCGGCAGGCAAAGAAGAAACGACTACAAAGTTAAATCAATGTCAAATAGCAATTACTGTTCTTTAGGTGCCGGCTTGTAACTGCATATATATGCAAGTATGTATGTGCCTTGCTTCAACGTATAGCAGTGAACGCAATAGGCTGTATGTGTGTATGCAGATACCTAAGCGCTCAAGCTAACTATAATTGTAATCTGCTTTCTACACGAGACCCCGCTTACAGAACAATTAAAGCGCAGAAGTCTCAAAGCCGCGACCACTTGACACTAAAACAATTGTATTGTTTTAAGATTATTCACACACATCGAATTGGAACTAAACATGCCTGCAAGAAATATTAGATGTTCAAAGCAGTTCACACTCACAATTCGATACCGAAGCCGCTGTCGCACTCGCCGTCAGCCAGACTCAGGGTGAAATATTTATTGAGTTCCAGTCGTGAACTCCATCCTTCCTTAATCCGCTCGATGTAGTTCCTTGCTCGTTCGTTTTATTTCGTATGTCTCTTAAATCTAGTGATCATAATTCAGATCGTTTTGGCTCGATACTATTGATACTATCGATTGCGCTTCTTTATATGTACATAATGTAACGCGCCAACTTCAAATTAATTCACCAATTTAGTAATATTTACATATTAATTCAAATATTCAAACTGTTAACCTTTATAAAGTAATTTAATCCTATATTCTGTTAAGGGGCGTCAACACTCTTGAAAGAATAATGTTTGTACATATGTGTGTATGTACTCTTTGATATTCCTATTTTGAATAGGTGAAAGGTTATTTTTAACCCTTCAAATTGTCCCTATTAATACCACTCTAACTGTACATTCCCTGGAGAGTTCCCTCCTCCGTATTTTTGTGGGGTTCCTAATTAACGATATCTCTTATATTGCCAGTCCCTCTTGGCCTGAGTAATTAAAGCTTTTACCTTTCATACCTCGCTTGTCGACCTGGGATGAATAAATCGCACTTTAGCCATATGTCCTCGTCCAGGACGTACTCCCGCCGTTGCCACGGAAGGCCAGCCTTCCTCAATACGGGGCACAGAATCCGGGCCCAATCAGAACGCCACACCACTTGCGTATTACGCTTCATTATGCTGATTTCTTGCCGGCGCGTTGGATGCGTTCTTTATCCTCTCGCTCCGCGCGTCGCTTATTTGTTATTGTTGCATGGCTTGCGGCTTGAAAAAATATTTTTATTTAATTTATTTATGAATGAAGCGACTGACGGTTGTTTGGTGGGCTGTGCCTGGCTGTAGGCCTGGCAGTAAAGGCCGCTGCCTCTGCCGCCGCACACTCCTTAACCATTTCAACGGCTCTCTTTGGTGGTGCCTACCGCATTGTCACATAGATAAGCCGCGTCTGGCTTAACTCATAAAAAAGTGTCGGCAAATGATAATAAACCAGAGCGAGACCCAGACCAAGACCGAAACCGTATTATCCGCCAGAGCCGAACGCGTGCGGATTTAAATTTCAGCAAAAATAAACATCAAATAGTCATAAAAGACCGAATCCAAGGCGGAATCTATGAGGACGGGACCCGAAATGTGTTGATGCGCGCTTTTCACGGCTCTGGTGGGAAACTTTACGGCGGCACACATCACGCTAAACGATTTTGACTCTACTTCTGCCCCAATAATGACAATAATCAAAAATTCTCAGACTTTGACTACCCGTTCGGCTTTTGTGTTCGCCGCCCCACTGTCTGGGACTGAGAAATGAATTTAAAAACAATTTGCGGTCAGCACACAAAGCAGCCGAGAGGTAAACCGCAAAGACAACAATTAAGCGTAACAAATGATTATGAATAACCATTTTCCACGCATGATGCTTCCCCCCATGATATTTCTGTGTGTGTGAGCCGTTCTAAAGGAGCCTGAGAAACGGAACACAATTGTAATGATATTTCTGACATGGCTGTCGAGCTTGTGATGTGCTGATGAATGAAACCAGCTCATTTCGAATAGTAATTCTTTGTGAATGAGTCGCAAGTATTGCTTGGGAAGAGGAACATGGAACATAGAAATTCAGATAATCATTAAATTGGGATACGAAAATCAAGACATTACAACTAAAACCTTAGACCCTGGTCAAAATATGATATAAACTGATGATATACATAATCTATTTATAAAATACATATATATGTATATATGTATATATATTTAAAATTTAAAGCAATTATAAAAAACACAAGCATACTTACATATTTATATACAGTTTTGTACAAAAATACACATATGAATGCCTAAAGAAGCATTTAAGACCCAACTCTTAATCCTCTTAATACTCGCAAATTTTTCGATAAGGTCTAAAAATAGACAACTGTTAATAGGCCTGAAACAGAAAGCAGTATATACATACCTCTGGCTGAGCTCTAGTTTAGCATTTGCCGTTCAATGAACAACAGCCCGGCTAGCTCAGTCGGTAGAGCATGAGACTCTTAATCTCAGGGTCGTGGGTTCGAGCCCCACGTTGGGCGAAAACAAACTTTTTTGTTTCTTCTTTTCCTGCGTTTTCATAAGTATATTTTGTTGTTGATTAACTAAGAAATTAACAAATTACATCTAAATTAAACATTTCAAAACTATGAAGACCATTTTGACTTTGTTGGGTGATTCAAATTTAAATTAAAAACATTTAAATTAAAAACATATGTTTGTATGAGCTTTCAATTTGTTGAACAGACTGTTTGTTGATCCTGCGGTAAGTGAAAGTCATTGTTCGCGATGCACAATGCATCCTATATGAAAATTTCAGAGCGTCCAATGAAAATAGGGGCTCTGTTCAGTCGTGGCTCCCCTAAAGCGAACTGGAGGACAATTAATGTAACGAAAACTTTACAAAAAGCATACAAAAAAGACAAAGAGAGGAGACCAGACCATGGGGAGAGCCGCCCAGACTCAAAATTTCCCCATCTCTACGTAGCAATCTCTTTTTTTTTTTTTGTATATTTTCGCTTGCAGTGAAAATTAGAGGGGGATAAACAAATATATTTATTACATGCGAATACAAAAACAAATCTGCAGCTGTCCCCTGCCACAGAAAGGAAGGTTGGATTGTGGCAACAGCGCACACAAACAGACATGCCCCCGGGCAGGGCACACACGTGACTTTAAAGCTCATGGGATTACATCGAACGCAGTTTTGTGCGGGATTTTCGTATGCAAAAAAGCTTAGGAAATTAATGCGCAAAAGGAAATGCATTTAAATTATATGGGTGACTGCACGGGGGACTGGAGATGGAGATGGGGGTGCCCGAAGGAGGAGGCTGCGTCCGCAAAGGTGTCCGCAGTGATAGACAGACAGACGCCCGTCCGCCCGCATTAATATATAATTTTGCCAGTGGGTCTGGCAGCGGCAGTGGCGGCGGTTTACAAATGTAATGGCTCTGACGGCTTACAAATGAATACAAATTGCAATTTGAACTTTGAGTTTTACAATTTCGTAATTAACAGCAAGCAGCATTTTGCATCCCAGCTCCTGAGCGGAGAAAGTATTTGGAAATTGAATTAAGTTGCATTGGCTACGCAGATTTATCCACAGCAGGGTGCTGCCAGCTGCCCGAGTCAAACCCGGGACCAATGTCCTTCCAACCCTTTTGCCGCAGATTTCTTAAGCAAAAGTTTTTTAGTACCCCCAACCAAACGTCCTAAACGGGCTCTGAACATATAAATTTCTTTTGCTCGGGCAAATAAACATTATACAGCAGTTTTTTTGCTCAGAAATACTCTCCAACACGGTCCGCCTCTGTTCTGTGTCATGGATGTTAAGCTCTACTACGAGTATATTACATTGCACAATGATTTTCAATCAGATCCAAACTTTGTTGACTTATGTATTCCTGTTTAACCCTGCCACGGCCTGGCCGCTGATTTGACTCACCTTCTTCTGACGTATGACATTGCATCCTCAATTGCTCGTGAGCACACGTAATAATATATAGCCTGGAGGATGCGGAATGTCTGGGTCGATGTTGAGGGCGATGCCGCTGTTGCCCTTGGTCATTAACAGCGTTAAGCCCGGGACAAGGACGAGGACCAGGCCCGATCCCTGCCGTACCGACCCTTTGTCGCTCCCGGAAGGATGTCGTGGCTGAGTGACGTGTGTGTGTGTTTGCAATCCGTCCACACCAATCCATTCTCCCACCCACGTTGTTAGCGTTGTTCGTACGCCGTTATCCATTTTTAATAAAGTTTACTCAGCATTTTTTGTCGGCTGTGCCTCCGGCCCATTGTTTGTTTGCCCCAGCTCTCGCGGATTGTAGATTTGTTGTGTTTATTATCCGAGCTTCGAATAAGAAGAAAGTTCCAACTTTTGAAATTAATTATTATGCATTAAAAGTTCCAGGAAACTCCATAGATGCAGAAATATTATTTAAATCAGCCTACAAATATACAAAATGAACATTACAAATAGCTCTATATATACGCCATGTTGATATTCATAGCTTTTAGATCATTATTTTAAAGAACGAAGCATGCCATAAAGAAACTGACGTTATTGCAATCAAATATGTGATTTAGAAGCTATTCATTATTATTCCAATTACCGTAAATAAAGATAAATCAAAGCCACGATGCGTGTATATAATGGAGCAAAGCATAGAACGTAGAACTCCATATTTGGCAGAGCGAATACCTCATTTAATCCACACTCACGTGCAGCGCAGGGGCACACACCCCTCCCGCTCACTCTCTAATTTTCTTCTGGGAGCAGGTCAGCTTTATTCTGAATTTTCTCTGTTTATGGGGCCCTTCCTTATGCGCGGTGTCACCATGAACCATTAGTCTAACCCAGTATGTATTGCACTTGGGAACGCAATCACGCAATCTTCGTCGCCCCATTCCCCTTCCCCCGCCCCTCCTATTCACCAGGCTAATCTGCCTACGTGCCCTGCACACCACATCGCAAGACTCTAGTGTAAAATGCAATAATGTGGGGAAAACCACGAGCGTGCACTCGAAATTAAATTGTTATCAAATCAAATCTTTATCTCTGCATTAGCCGTGGCCAGAAGTAGCAGAAGCAGCAGCAGCAAAAAATCCCAGAACAAAGGCGAGTAAAACAGTCAGGAAAAAGGCTGACGAGAGGAAAACTGGCTTGATGAGCGGTTTAAAATGCAATGAGGCAGAGAAGAGGCCCCCCTCTGCCCATCTACCAAATCCCACATTCACTCCCTGGAGGAACGAGTGTTGAGTGGGTTTCGTGCGCGGCGCCTGGACGCAGCAATAACTTATAATTAATACATGAACAGCATAACGAAAGCTAATTATGAGGCTAATGAGCTTGTTGGCCAGTGCATCCGTAGGTGCAGGGGAACGGGAGGAGCGAGGGAGCAAGAACAGGGCCAGGAACAGCAGCACCACCACCACACCAGCAGAAAAACAGAGAATACCTCAAGTGTTAACGACGCTCTGCTTAACAAGGTGAGCAGCCGCCGCTCCAGGTGCGAAATACCACAAAAGAGAAAACTATAGCGCTTACCCATACAGACACGCATACGTATGGTCACCCAAGGAACGTATACATATTCACACTCTCTCTCGCCACACCACACAGACCCACGCAGACCCACACGAGCACAAGCACACATATACTCTTTATATTTCATTTCAATTTCCTTTTGGTTAGGGCGTCTTTTTAGCATACTTGATTATGGTCTTTGGCCGACAGCAGCCGCGGATGAGGCGGATGGAGAGGAGGGAGAGGAAATGGCAGCCAGCTCCAGCATAAAGAATGGGGGCCGGGCCCTGGACGTCGCCGGCCATCAGTCACTTATGCGCACGGCACTTCACTCACTCTAACACACACACATACACACACAAATGGATCCGATCCACACCTACCTCCGACAAAATAACAGAGCGGGACGCGAACCTCTTCCAGAAAGAGGGGGACCGACCAAGACCACGACCACGATGACTATGTTGACTGGACCGACTGGGACTGGGACTGGGCTGAATGGGTTGGCCTGGTTCGTCCGGTGAGCCGCCGCTACTGTCATTATCTTGTTAACTTGTTGTTACGTCAGACGGTCAGCGAGTCTGCTGGCAAGCTTGTATGTAAGATTCACAATCTACAGCTGCGATCATTCGAATGGAACCAAGAGGAGTTCCACTACTATATACAATATCTGCTCATGAGCAGATCAAAAATCTAGGAGAGATTTCTATTACGAATATTTGGTTCTTTAGATTTTTCTTCCAGAACCCGTACTCGTGATGGTACTACTTAACTGACCGCGACTGCTGCATACCCTGGACCCACATTAGTGTTCACTTACAGCGTCATCGTGTGTGTGTACGAGTAGCTCGCTTAAATTTGTCTGCCCATTGCCCATGCCCCCGTCCATTCGAATTCCAATTCCCATTGCCCGTGCCTGTGCCCATACCGATGCCGATGCCGATGCCCGTGCCCTTGCCCTTGCTCATGCCCTGTTCTCTTGGCCATGTCCGATGTGTAATAATAATATACACACAGGTGTCCCAGGCTCTTTCGGTTCGACCAGGGGGCTATGCCACATGTAGCGGCGATTACGCGTAATAATAAGTTTCGACTTGCTGCTGCTGCCGCTGCTGCTGTTGCAGAGGATAACCAGTTTGGGATGGTTTTGGTCCCACTAGATCTTCCCGAACTGCGCTCCATATAGAATTGATTAATATTGGCATTGGCCGTCGGAATTGCGCCGGCGATTTGGCCAACATCATATCCCTCACCCGCCTCGGCTGATTACAGCACGATGCGGGCACAGGGGCGGACTTTAAGTCAAAGTGAGTATTGGGTCTCAAAAGTACTTCAAATAGTGTAGGAAAAGCGAAAAGCAAAATATAATTAAGCCTACACATACATATGTATGTATATTCAGACGGGCCCAAAAGTAGGACCCAAAAGCCTTGATACGCTCCTACCTCATCAAACAAATTTGGCGGCATCGATCTGCTGCTCAATCGGAATAGTATTGACGCAGGCCACGAAGGGATTAGGACCTTGGCAGCGAAAATTAACATCAACCTTGGTACACAACTTTCCTAATCATGAGCATAAGCATGACTGCAGTGCACCATAATGTGGGGGCTAGGGGATCATAAAGTGTACACACTAATAGTATATTTTATACTTAATTCTCTATACTCCTTTTGGTATGATTAAAATGGAATATCTTCAAAGTGTTTAAAGGTGCCTGGAACTCCAGTATTATTCCTCGAGTATTCCTGTTCCTCCTGTATCCCCTCACACCTATCAAGATATGAAGTTTTCCAGCTAGTCATTTCCAGTCACATTTATGAGACTGAGACACTTCATAGCCCAGCATGCACGGGCGCAATCTCTACATGCCTAGCCACAAGATCAGACATTAGCCAGAGCATTTTACTTATGTTTCTGTTTTTGGCCTGCCCCAAACAACATAGCCGCAACTCTATAAACACAAAAAATAATAATTAACTGACCATCAAATCAACAGCACGTACTCCCTACGTGAGCATAATTTTCTCCCCTTCAGGCTGGCCCACACCTTGATTGCTGAATCCGATATGTGCGGCCATCGGACATCGGCATCGGGCTACGTGCGAAAATGAGAACTAAAAGTTGCCCGGGCTAAAACTAATGCCAAAGTCAGATACATAGATCCCATCCAGCAGGACCGGCCTGGAGGGCGGGCAAAGAATTCAGATTCGGGGGGAGACCCAAAAGTGGGTTCTCCTGCCTTTCCGCATAATGAATATGGCGAGAAGCTAGCCGCAGACAAGCGGACAAACATAAGGACAGCTCTTGGACAGGGTCAGGACACTGCTGTCATTGCCCCACGGGCACTCGACATTTGCATTTGATTTACGCACAGGCTGGCAGTCCCTCAGATCTCAGGCAGGGGTCTCAAAGCCGAGCCATAAAACTTGGCCCAAGTGAAAATGCGCTCAAATCTGCACTTAGACGAGCCAGCCCCTCCTATAGAGTCCGGTCCGTGAGTGCAAGTGTGTGAGTGTGTTTGTGTTAATATAATTAAATTGAGAATTACTGGCAAGCAATTGCAATTGTCCACCCGAGTGGACAGGGCCTGCCATGTTAATAATAGGTTTGTGTGTGGCCCTAATCATTGTCTGTGCATCTGTCTATGTCTCCGCCTGATTCCCCCGTCAGCGTACCATGCAAAATGTTTCGGGGGCTGGCACTGCCACGCATAAGTTATAAATTATCCATCTATGCAAAATTTACTGCCCAGTTGCATTTGCCATTTCCCTGCCGGCCCCCAAGAGCATCATGTTCCTCCCAGAGTGACTCGACTTGGGGTTTTTCTCCTGAATGAGGTTCTGAGAGTGTTTTACCAGGGGTATAAGTCATTGAAACAAACTAGCAGTAGCCGGTTGATCTAGTCCAAGCTTCTAGCTCTTGAAATTCAAGCTTTAGCAATTTAAATTTAAAGCTATCTAGATCAGATCCTGCAGATCCTGCACTTTAGGCATTTTACAGTTCTCTCTTTGGATGACGAAATCCAATACTCGGGATGGCGAAATCAATTGAAATGTTTATAGAAAAACTATTCCCGAAAGGGATCAACGATGCAAAGATCAGAAAGTTCAAGTCAGTCTTGATCCAGAAGCGACACCGCAAAGTCGAGCTAAAAATTAAGATCGCGCAAACCCTTTGTCCGGAATCCTTTGTGACCCTCTACGTAAATCTATATCAGTGAAGTTAGAAGTAAAATAAAAACTTTTTAAAAACACAATCCGCTACCGCAGTTATTTAATTGGCGCCCAACGTGGGGCGACGTTGTATAAAAAGCACCGAATAATAAAAGTGTTGCGTCGTGCCGAAACCCGAAGGACAATTAATTAATGGAATAAATCCTTCAGATATAAAAACGCGGAGTGACTGTGAGATATAAGATAAGAAAAAGTGAGATAAAAAGGAAACAAACCGGAGCTTAGGGTGTGCAAAAATAAATACAATATACAATACAAATACAAATACAAATACAATACAAAATACAAATAAATACAAAAGCTAATCAAGACAATTCAAAAATACAAAAAAACCAAAGTTTTTAAACAAAACCAACCAAACCAAAACACAAAGAAAGTGAAACTATCAGCTAAACCAAAGAAGGAAGACCCCCAGAAGACCCAGTTAAACAAAGAAATTTAAGAAAAAAGACCCGTTCGAAGACCTGTCACCCAAATCAAGAAGGAAGACCCGTTCGAAGATCTGTCAGCCAAACTAAGAAGGACGACCCCTACCGGATAGTTCGTGAGCAAAAGTTGTATTAATAAATATATAAGTTCAATTAGGTTATATTAGATTATAAAAACAAACATATAAGAAAAATTTAAGGTGGATCAACTAACTTTAGATTTTGAAAAACTAAAAATGATTAACTCACAAACAAGGACCGATCTCACTGCAGATCTGGTCAAACAATTGATAGCACTTCAAATTTCACAAGTACAGGAGCAAATTGTAAATTTAAAACAACAAATAGAAACTAAATCCGATCAGGTATCAGATTATCAGGCAGAAACAATAGACGAGACAATAAAAGATGACACCACATTAAAGGTAATAGAATCCCTACCAATTTTCAATGGTGGATTAAACCAATACGTAGGATGGAGGGAAGCTGCAGAAACTGCAGTGAAGTTATATAAGAAAGAAAGTAAGCAATATTATATTGCCTTAACAATTTTGAGAAACAAAATAACAGGACCAGCACATGACGCACTGACCAACCACGGGACAGTTTTAAATTTTGATGCCATACTATCACGACTTGACTTTGTTTACAGTGACAAGAGACCAATTTACATAATAGAACAGGAGTTAAGCGTTCTCCGACAAGGGAACCTTTCAATACTAGATTTCTATAACGAGGTTAACAAGAAAATGACCTTGTTAATAAATAAGACAATAATGACTCACGGAAAGAACAGTGAAATCACGAAAGAATCAAATAAGAAAATTAGAGACAATGCCTTACGCATTTTTGTCACTGGCCTAAACGGCGGCATTGCAGAAATCCTATTTTCATTGAACCCCCCAGATTTACCGAATGCCTTGGCAAAGGTACAGCAATTGCAATCAAATAAAATTCGGGCCCAATTTGCCTACCAATTCAGTGGCCCCAGAAATTCAGGGAATAATAACTACAATGCATTAAGATTCAACCAACGACAACCAAGGACTAATAGTTCACCATTCGACCAAAAAAGGGATCTTCAGAGGAATAACATGTCATGGGGACAACCCTATTTCTTGGGTAATAGACAACAAAATCAGGCCCCAGAACCAACGGATGTAGACGAATCGATACAAATCAAGAACCGACAGAACAGCAATCAATTCAGGGGAAATAATAATAATAGAAATTATCGGGAGAATACTAACGGTTATTATAGGAGAAATAATAGCAATTATAACCAAGCTCAGCATTTTAGGGCAAACGTAGTACCGAATAATCAGTCTAACGAAAATCAGGCGCAGAAACGAAAGCCAAACGAAATGTCGGAACAACCGGCTAATAAAGCAATGCGGATAAATAACATTGAGGAGGACCATTTTTTAGATCAGCCCCCGAAGTAGGTCTGCCATACTTAAAAAGAGTAGATACAAAAAAAAAACAGAGAATTAAAAGTTTTGATAGATACGGGAGCAACTTCCTGTTATATAAAAAAGGGAATTTACGAAAATAAAAAAGAATTATCAATTTATAAGAAAGTTGCTACAGTGAATGGGTTTTCAATAATTAAATATTTCCATAATATAACTATTTTCAACACAAAACAAGTGTTTTATGAAATAGATGGAATGGAGGCAGATTTACTAATAGGATTTAACCTATTAAAGAAAATCGGAGCTGTTATTGATACAGGAAAGGGGACTTTAAGTTATAAAGACAATGAGGAGAAACTAATATATGACGAGGTCCTTTCTTTAAACAAATTAACCTTTATAGAAGGAAAAACCATCCTTCCGTTGAAGGAATATATAATAAAAAAATATTTTGAAGAAGAAAAATAAATGAAAAGTGATTCAGTAAAGGTAGAAGGAAGTTTATATAGCTTGGGATCAAAAAATCCTGAGCACGCCGACGAAGAATTATCTGTCAATAGTTTGGGATTCAAATATCCTGAGCCCGCCGTCGTTGAATTATCCGGCATCCAAAGTTTTAATAGTTTGGGATTAAAATATCCTGAGCACGCCGTCGTTGAATTATCCGACATTAAAAGTTCGAATAGCTTGGGATTAAAGAATCCTGAACACGCCGTCGTTGAATTATCCGACAATGAACAATTTAAAAGTTTGGGATGCAAAAATCCTGAACGCGCCGTCGTAGAAATATCCAACATTCAAAATTATCCAAATTCTGAATTGAAAAAAATGAAATTGTATAACACAATAACCTACAAAGAGGACAATTTAGAAAATCTCAGAGAGAAAATGGTATCTATCATCGAAGAAGACCATGCCAATATAAATTTACAGTTACCGTTCAGAACGGATATAACACTGAACATGATAGACTGGTATATGGCAAGCAGTATCCATACGCTTATTCGGTTAACGATTTCGTTAATAACGAAATAAGTAAAATGTTAGATGAAGGTATAATCAGACCTAGTAAAAGCCCATATAATTCACCGGTAATAGTAGTACCAAAGAAGGGAGTAAATGAGGACGGAACTCCTAAACATAGATTAGTAATAGACTTTAAGAAACTTAATGAAAACACCATACCGGATAGATACCCTATGCAAGATCCTTCAGTAATCCTTGCCAATTTAGGTAAGGCAAAGTATTTCTCGGCCATTGATTTAGAGTCAGGTTTCTATCAGATTTTAATGAGGGAATCAGATATTGAAAAAACATCTTTTTCCATAAATAACGGCAAATATGAATTTCTAAGAATGCCTATGGGATTGACGAACGCTCCCAGAATTTTCCAAAGGGCAATGGACGATATACTTAGAGAACAAGTTGGGAAAACTTGTCACGTCTGTATGGACGATATAATAATATTTTCAAAAACTATAGAACAACATTATAAAGATCTAATTCATATAATACAGATATTGCAAAACGCTAACATGAAAATTTCCCTAGAAAAGTCTAAATTCTTTCAATTGGAAACCAAATTTCTGGGATACATTGTTTCCCAAAATATCATTAAAACAGATCCAGACCAAATCTCCACAATACAAAACTATCCAATTCCTAAAAATATCAGAGAGCTACGTAGCTTCTTAGGACTTACAGGGTATTACAGAAAATTTGTCCGAAATTATGCTACAATTGCCAAACCATTAACAAAATATCTGAGTGGAGTAAATGGGAAAGTTTCACGAAGGGCATCCAAGAAAACATTAATACAGCTGGATGAACCAGCAATGGGAGCATTTAATAATTTAAAGGACAGTTTAATAGCACATATTGAATTAGTACAACCAGATTACAATAAAAAATTCACATTAACCACAGATGCATCGGACATAGCAATAGGTGCAGTTTTGTCGCAAGATGGGAATCCCATAACATTTATTTCTAAAACTTTAAGTAAAACCGAGCAATTATATGCTACTAATAAAAAGGAATTATTAGCTATTGTATACGGAGTGAGTGGAATTGAAATACATACAGATCACCAACCTTTGTCCTTTGCAATGTCGCAAAAAAATCCAAATGTTGAAATGAAACGTTGGTATTACTTCATAGAAAGTTTCACACCAAAAATCATTTATAAGCCAGGCTCAACTAACGTAGTAGCGGACGCTTTATCTCGGATTAAAATAAATCATATGACAGATAGTGATGTCGACCAGACAGAATCAGAATCAGACATAAATACTCAGCATTCAGCAGAGAGTAGTTTTGAAACCGCCATTCAAGAGACTAGCAAGCCTCTAAACCAATTTAAACAGCAGCTACTATTAGCGCAAGGGAGATTCACAGTTCATGAGTTAGTAAGAGTTTATGAAAATACCCGACATATTATTGAATTTGATACGGTAGACAATCTGCTTATCATTTTAAAAGAATTTATTCAGCCTCACTTAACCACAGGAATACACTGCACTTTAGAAGATTTATACCTTATCCAAAATAAGCTAAAGGAAAACTTCATAAATAAATTTCTCTTCACGAGAAAGTTCCTCCAAGATGTAGTAAATTCAGAAGATAAAGCTATAATTATAGAAGAAACACATTGCAGAGCCCATAGAGGACTAGACGAAAATTACAAACAAATAACTAAGCTGTATTATTGGCCAAACCTGCACAAAAAATTAAAAGAATATATAAAAAATTGTGAGATCTGTAACAAAAACAAATATCACAGACACCCTGTAAAAATTCCAATTGGGGAAGCTCCCATTCCAGCAAAAGAAGGAGATCAATTACACTTAGACATATACTATGCCCAAAACCTAACATTCATAACTTGTATAGATTCTTATTCCAAATACTTGGTGGTCAAGGAAATTCAAAGTAAATTAAACATTGAAAATAAGGTAATGGAAATTTTGCAACACTTTCCGTTAGCAACATCTTTAATGACTGACAACGAACCAAGCTTTACTTCAGCACAATTTAGATCATTCATACAAAGAAGTAACTTAACTATTTATTATGCTGATCCCAGACACAGCACCTCAAATGGTCAGGTAGAAAGGGTACATTCCACACTAACAGAAATAGCGCGGTGCACCAAGGATGAACTAAATCTAACAGATTATTCAGAAATAATAATAAGGGCGGCACTGAAATATAACCTGACGATACATTCAACGACCAATCAAATGCCATATGACATATTGTATAACAAAATAGAGCACAAAAATAATCCAATATTACTTAAGGAAGCTCAGACCAAAATGCTTAAGCTACATAACAAAGATAGAAGAGAAAAAGATTATAAAATAGGAGAAGTAGTTTATGAAAAGAAATTCGGGGAAAGAAATAAACTTCAATCCCGATACAAAAAGAAGGTAGTTAAGGAAAATCGACCGAATAAAATTATAATCAACAATAGAAACAGAATTATACATAAAGATAACATCAAATATTAAATATTTTTGTTCCAGAAAATGTATGCGAATACACTAATACTGACTTTTGTTATATTGACGACTTCGGAAGTAATTGACTATACGCATAGTGACTATCTATTGCTCAAAGACGACAGAGACGTTTACACTTATGAAACATACGCTGAACTTTTCCATATTACTAATTTGAGTTTTTATAGAGAGATAATTGATAAAGAATCCAAATATGTCAACAAATCAATTAATTCAGACGATGAGTGGGAAATATCAATGGACTTAAGTCTATTAAAATTAATGATTTCAGAATCAGTTCCAAAACGGAATGAAAGGGGAATTAATGAATTAGGTACCATTTGGAAATGGATAGCAGGCAGCCCTGATCATGACGACTTTTTGAAAATACAAAATAAAGTAAATGAATTAACTGAAAATAATAATAAACAATTTGTAATAAATTCCAAATATTTCAAAGAAATTGAATTGCTATCAAATTCATTAAAAAATGTCATCTTCAATGAAGAAACGATACTGAGAAAGCATCGTTTAAAATTAATAACTTTTGACCTACTAAATTTAGTTGATACCATAACCCTCTTAAAAGTAAACATTTTCAATACAAAAATTTTAAATAAAAACGAAATAGAGGACATTTATAAGCATGAAAAACATCCTGTTGAACTGTCTGATCTGCTGGACATTGCAACGGTTAAAATAATTCGAAATGCTGATTTAATAATCATTTACATAAAATATCCTCAAATTAAAGATATTTGCAAGTTTTACCATGCAAGAGCCATCTCACAAAATGATGGAATGTTAGTTATAAGTGAAAAAGTTTGTGAATGTAAGGAGAAATACTATTTAATGAATAATTTTAAAAGTGAAACTTTTAACAATTACGCACAAATAAATTTAAAGAAGACCTGTTTCACCAATTTACTTAATGGCTTTTGTGGAGATAATGTTTTTTATCCCCAATCGGCCGACTAATTATTTCGAATTAAATAAAACTCGGCGCAGAAATAAAATTACGATATGTTCTTTAATGCGTGACATCCAAATTGCAAGTGTGGCTTGCCTGCCCTTTACATTGCCGCTCCGATCGCTAAGCGCAGCTTCGCTCGGCCGACGTCGGTAGGCAGACGCAAAGCGGAGATAGCGAAGAGCGAGCTGGCAGAGAGCGTTTAGCAGGGCAAGCAAGCGCAGAGCTTTAACAAACAAATGAGTGACATAGACATAAGTAACAAACAAAATAAGCGGCTGAGGGCCAAGAATTAGGTGCTATTTGGCAAGCAGCTAATCGGCTGGGTTCTGCTCCGAACATTCACCCCCCGTTGGAAGGCAAAGGCTTTCAACAGATCCATCCTGAAGGGGCAGAACCGCTATTTTTCCAACGGCCCTCTTGAAAAGGCCTTTTTGAGTGCGGATGACGGCTACTCTGATGGTTCCATCTTTTCCTGGGATGACGCTCTCAATGCGGCCAAGCGGCCACCTTAATGGTGGCAGCGTTTCCTCCTTGATCATGACGAGCGCTCCTAGCTTGATGTTTGGAGACGATGACCGCCACTTGCTCCGCTCCTGAAGAATCGAAAGATACGCCGTGCTCCATTTTCTCCAAAACGCCTGCTTCATTTGACACAGCCGCTGCCATCGACTAAGTAGGTTGACCCGGAGATGCGCCACATCTGGCTCGTCGAATGCAGCTTTCGGGGCTCCATTGAGAAAGTGGTTTGGCGTGAGCACATCTAGATCATCGGGACTTTCTGTAATTGCATAAAGCGGACGGGAATTTAACAAAGCAGAGATTTCACAAGCCAAGGTCTGAATTTCATCAAGAGTAAAAATGTAGGTCCCGACGATGCGATGAAAATGATATTTAGCTGCTTTAACAGCCGCCTCCCACAAACCCCCAAAATGAGGTGAGCGAGGGGGGATGAATTTCCAGTCGATTCCACTAGAAACGCAGAGATGTGACACAGCCGACGTATGAGGATCGCTGAGGAACATTTGCCGAAGCTCCAAAAGCTCATTTTTTGCTCCTACAAAATTTGTAGCGTTGTCTGACCAGATGATTCGAGGTTTGGGACGTAGACTTATAAAACGCCTTAATGCTGCCAGAAAGGATTCTGTAGATAGATCCCGAACGACTTCCAAATGAGTTGCTTTGGTGCTAAAGCATACGAAGACAGCGATGTAACATTTGATAGGAGGCCTGCTTCTGACTTCCGACTTGTGATAAAAGGGTCCGCAAAAATCAACGCCCGTTGTGTGGAATGCTGGATTAGTCCTTACGCGATCCGCAGGCAAGTTTCCCATGATATGTTCCCTCAGCACTGGCTTCAAACGAAAGCATCTAACACATTTGCGAATGATTCCCGCAACATATTTGCGTCCGCCAATAGGCCAGAATTTTTGCCGAAGCAGTCCGAGCAATCCTTGAGCTCCTGCGTGGAGAAACCTTTCGTGAAAGAAGATAATAATAGAGACAGTGACAGGATGTCCCTTAGGAAGCAGGATCGGGTGCTTCGCGTCGTAGTCCAATTCGGCATTTTGGAGGCGGCCTCCAACACGCAGCAATCCAAAGCTATCCAGAAATGGATTCAGTGAGGCCATCGTGCTTTTTGGGGGTAGGGCCTGTTTGCTGGCGAGGGCCCTTATCTCTTCCGAAAATTGTTGCTGCTGTATTGCCCTTATGAGCAAATGCGTACCATTTTTGATGTCGATTACGGTAAGTTGACCCTTCGACCGCGCTATGCCTTTGTCCTTGAGAATGTAGAATCGATATATGTAAGCAAAGACGCGCTGCATGGATCCGAATGAGTTTTGAAATTTGCAATCGTACGATACATCCCTTTCGTTTGAAACAACCAATGCTGCATGACGACGTTCTGGTACATCGGTCGGCAATTGCAAGCCTGCAGGCCACTCTGAGCTCTCAAGACGCAAGAATGGTGGTCCAGAGATCCAAAGGCTGCTATCCATTAGTTCAGCGGGCGTGGCTCCACGTGATATGATGTCGGCAGGATTCAACTTTGTGGGCACGTGATGCCAAGTCATTCCAGCGGTGAGCTCCTGAATCCGCTGAACTCGATTAGAAACAAATATATTAAAATTCAATGGTGATTCTCGAATCCAGGCAAGGGCTATGGACGAATCCGACCAGCAATGTATTTGGCATGGAGCTGATAATCCCTTAACTATGGTGGACACTAGTTCGGCTAATACGAGGGCAGCGGACAGCTCAAGCTTGGGGATAGTCATACTTTTCAAGGGCGCGACTCTGGATTTAGAGCATAAGAGATGACTTTGCACAATGCCAAGAGCTTCCGAACGCATGTATACACAGGCGCCATATGCTGCTTGGCTCGCATCACAAAACGCGTGCATTTCTAATCTGGCTTGCTGCCGAAGCACGTAACGTGGAAACTTAAAGTTTTTAACCATCGACAACTGCGAAGTCAGCTCAATCCAAGTCGTATGTAGATCCTGGGGCAGGCTTTCGTCCCAATTCAATTTAAGGCTTTCGTTCCATAGCGACTGCATAAATATTTTAGCTTTTGTGATGATGGGAGAGATGAGCCCTAGAGGATCGTAGAACCTAGCTAGTGTAGACAGGACCGAACGCTTCGATATTGGGCCTGCAGCGGTTCCGACGTGAGCGAAGCTAAACAGAAGATTGTCCGTGGTGGGATCCCAAACTAGACCAAGCGCCTTGGTTACTTCAGTCCCATCATGAAAGGTAAGGAACGGGTTCATTGTAACCCCGTTTCCGTATGGGAAAACATCCTTTCGAAAGTAGCTCCTTTACCTGCTGACGAATTTTGATGACAGAATCAATGCTGTCCCCTCCAGATATGAGATCATCGACATAGAAATCTCTTCGAACAACATCAGCGCCAAGCGGAAAACGCAACTCTTCATCATTTGCCAATTGATGCATAGCACGAATTGCTAAGAAAGCGGCAGGTTTGGTTCCGTAAGTAACAGTCTCCAACTTGAACACCTGAATCTCCTCCTTCGGGTCATTGCGCCATAGGATGCACTGCACGTGCGTATCGGGATGGGAAACGCGTACACAGCGGTACATTTTGCAGATATCGCCACACAAGGCGACTTTAAAAAAGCGGAAACGAAGCAGAGTTATCAGAATTTTAGGTTGGATGGTGGGTCCAGCCATAAGCGCATCATTCAGTGATACTCCAGACGCTGTTTTGGCAGATCCATCGAACACTACGCGTAATTTGGTGGTTGTACTATCCTGCTTGTGGACGCAATGGTGAGGCAAGAAGTACTGCGGGAGGTCTGACTGCCGCGAAGCTGGCGACATGTGTCCTAAATCACGATACTCCTGAAGAAACTCCATATATTTTGCCTTAAGCTGTGCACTTTTTGCTAGCTTCCTCTCCAAATTGAGAAATCTACGTAGCGCCTGCTGATACGATTCTCCTAATTCCTCTAGACTGAATTTGGTTGGCAAACGCACGGAGTAAGCTCCGGACTCTAGGCGAATGCAGTTTGTGACGAAATGCTGTTCGCAATGAACATCTTCCTCCGAAATTGATGAGGGCGAATAATCTCCATCGACTTCCCAAAACCGCCTTACAATATCGCACAAATTAGTCTCGCAAGCGGAGATGACAGGGGGATCTTCAACGGCTGCTAGCGCCGCACGGGCTTTCTCAGAGTTTTTAATACTTCCTGACACTATCCAGCCAAGTTTCGTCTTCTGCAATGTTGGCAATTGGTCTGACGGTCGAATCTGTCCAACGCACATTAATTCGAAAAACAAACCAGCACCTATCAACAGATCGACACGCTGGGGCTTGGCGAAATTAGGATCAGCTAGTTTTAGGTTATTTGGCATTGGCCAATCCTTTGCGTCTAGGCCGAAGTTAGGCTGCATTCCTGTGATTGAGGCAGTGATAATTGCAGAGAGGAAACCGCGATAGCTTTCGTCTTGAGATTGCAGGACGATGTCCACAGCCTTGCTGGATGGGAGAATTGACTCTCCAATACCGGCGATTTTAACGTGAGACGGGTGAGGATCTAACTGCAGCTGATTGGCGAGTCTCGATGTTATAAAGTTAACCTGAGAAGCGGAATCTAAAATGGCACGACATGGAATAAGCGATCCAAAACGGCCCCTGACATATACGATTGCAGTAGCTAGCAGCACGTTTTGGCTAGGCAGAGATTTTTGACTCGAGGGGGGAGTGCTAATATATTTCCTTGCTACTAGGGCACTTGCAGGATCATGCTGGGTCGATTCCGTGCTCGGCGACGGCAACTCAGCGTCAGCGCCCGACTGCATGTGGAGCAGTGTGTGATGCTTGGCTTGGCAATTTCTACATGCCCCTGACTTGCAGCGTTGCAATGAATGGCCTTTGTTGAGGCAGTTTAGACATAAATGGCGCTTCTTCACCTCCTTGTATCGAGAAAAAACAGGGAGATCTATAAATGCCTGGCATCGGGATATGTAGTGCTCGGAGGATTTGCAATACTTGCATGTTGAGCTATTATGATCGTTAATGGAGGTGATTAGGGTGCTAGGTTTACTTTCTCCCACCTGCTGGCTAGGAATTGTTACCATAGCCGATCCCAAATTTTCCAGCATCCGACATCTTGCTTCCAAGAATGAGGCCATGCTTGACCACCGAGGCAATCCTGACGTCGGCAAGTTCTCTTCCCATTTCTCCTTGGTCTTGTGGTCCAATTTCGTGCCTATGATGAAGATCAGCAACCCATCGGAAATCTCCTGCGGGGTCGCCAAGGTCTGAAGTGCACGCAAGTGCGAATTGATTTTATCGCTGAGCGCGCGCAAGCCGATAGCCGAGCCCTTCTCCACCCCTTGCAGCCCGAAAATAGCCTTGACGTGTGCCTGAAAATGTAACAGTTTATTATCGAATCGCAACATTAGTAAATTCAACGCCTTGTCGTAATTCTCCTCAGAAAGTTCCAAGGAACGAATCGTATCCAGCGCAGCACCATCTAGACATCCACGAAGATATTGGAATTTTTCGATGATTGGTATACGATGGTCTTTGAGCACCATTGTCGAAAACATCGCGTGGAATTCTGGCCAATCCATGTAGCTCCCACTGAATCGCGGAAGCTGCAACTCGGGCATTCGAGAACGGCCTATACTATTATAGGCGAACAACGACGAATTCCCCTCGAGAGTATGCCGAGCCGTTGAATTGGCAACATTTACCGTGCGAGCAGCCATCAACTCCCGCGACAGCCTGGACCTAACCTTGACATAAACATTCGAAAAGTCCAGCCGGGCATCATGGGCTAACTGCAGGAAATCCAGCCTTTCAAGGCTCGTTTGAGCGGCATCGAAATCCGCATTCATTCGCTCGATTTGCTCTAAGCGAGCTTGAAGTTCTGCCTCATCTAACTCGGCAAGCTCTTCCTTGGTAAGAAAGCGATCCATGGCCTTTAGTTGGCGCGCGATGGACTCGGCCTTGTGCTTGTAGAAATCTACATCACTCGGCATTGCTGCGTTCGCGACATTGGTAGGCTCAGGTGCTGCCATGTTGAGGTTTTAAAAGAGTCACTCAGCACGACCGAAAAAGACACCCTGTATACGTATAAACGTGGGAACCGAAAGCAAAGGGATTACAGCTAATGCCTTTAGCTGTGCGGCTGTGCGAGCTGTCCGATTCCGCTTTGTACTCCGCTTGTGTGTATTAGTGAGTTCGCTGCACTGCCTACCGCACTGCACTGACCGAATTGTCGCGACAGAGAAATTAATAGCCAGCAATGCGTGTATGTAGGTGTATGTAAGTGTGTTTTTGCACCGATTTGTGCTTAACCGCCGAAAATTTGCTAGGGCTAACGAATGTCGATCGCGAATGATTATTAATTGACACTGCAACTCTTCGATCACGTCGGGGTCACCAAATTTTATGTGGAGATAATGTTTTTTATCCCCAATCGGCCGACTAATTATTTCGAATTAAATAAAACTCGGCGCAGAAATAAAATTACGATATGTTCTTTAATGCGTGACATCCAAATTGCAAGTGTGGCTTGCCTGCCCTTTACATTGCCGCTCCGATCGCTAAGCGCAGCTTCGCTCGGCCGACGTCGGTAGGCAGACGCAAAGCGGAGATAGCGAAGAGCGAGCTGGCAGAGAGCGTTTAGCAGGGCAAGCAAGCGCAGAGCTTTAACAAACAAATGAGTGACATAGACATAAGTAACAAACAAAATAAGCGGCTGAGGGCCAAGAATTAGGTGCTATTTGGCAAGCAGCTAATCGGCTGGGTTCTGCTCCGAGCAGCTTTAAAGCCAACTGCACTAAAAAAGGGAAAAAAACAAAGAAATAGACATCATTCAGGATGGTGCCATATTAGTTTCAGTCAAAAATACCGTAGACAATACTACTTTGTTAATTTCGTATCTCCTTATATTCAACAACACAATTTTAATAAATAATATAACCCACATAAATAATAAGGGTAAAATTCTAAGATATATATCGCATCATAGATATAGCGATTTTGAATTAGTTGATTATATACAATCGAATGATAAGCAATTTTCTTTTGATAATGTTAATATTTTAAATCCCCTTATAACATTAGGTAATACGGCCTTACCATTAACAACATTATTCTTAATCATTTTGATATTGATAATGTTATTTTACTTCGGCTATAAATTAACCAAATTTGTACTTATTAAATCAATAAGAATACCGTCAGAAGAAATAGTGGAAAGCAACATTCAAATACTGTCAGAAGAAATTAGAGCTCTATCAGAACTTCAAAATGTATCGGGACGAAACATTTAAGAATGGGGGGATTTAACGTACCCAATTCTATTGAGCTCTTATACGAGTTGTAAACAATCTTTGGCTTTCCAAAACGAAAACAATTTCAATCTTGGGCCTCCGCCTAATTGATTTCTAATATGTACAATCGCAAGGGCTCCCGCCGCAATCCCAATCTTTGACACTCGCCTAAATGGAAAACCAATGTTTGCCCACACCTGTCACCCTTGTCACCTCCAGTAACGACCATCCTAACCCCATATGTAACCATTGCAATTCCTCCGAGCATTACATATCTAGATGTCAGGCATTCCTGAATCTCTCTGCGTTTGAACGATACAAAGAAGCAAAGAAGAGCCGCTTGTGTTTGAACTGCCTCAACAAAGGCCATGAATTGCAGAGGTGCAGGTCAGGACTTTGCAGGCATTGCCAGGCCAAACATCACACGCTACTCCACATTCCATCGGAACCTGGTGCTTCATCTTCCTCTTCACCGGCCGAGGAATCGATCCAGCAAGAGGCCGCGACTGTGCTTCTAGCAAGCGGGTGTTCTAGCCCTCCCCCCTCGATCCAGAAATCTCAGCCTAGCCAGAACGTGCTGCTACCTACTGCCCTCGTCCATGTAACAGATCGTTATGGAGCACTTATCCCATGTCGTGTCATTTTGGATTCTGCATCACAGGCAAACTTTGTAACATCTAGACTTGCTGATCAGTTGCAGTTGGATCATCGCTCGTCTTATGTTCACATCTCTGGAATCGGAGATTCCATTCTACCTTCGAGCAAGTCTGTACATATAGTTGTACAATCCCAGGACGCAAGCTATCGAGCTTCCTTCGCTGCAATTGTCACCAACTCAATTACGGAAATGCAGCCTAACTTCGGCGTAGACGCAAAGAATTGGCCAATGCCGAATAATCTAAAACTAGCTGATCCTAATTTCTCCAAGCCCCAACGTATCGATCTGTTGATAGGTTCTGGTTTGTTCTTCGATTTAATGTGCGTCGGACAGATTCGACTATCAGCCCAATTGCCAACATTGCAGGAGACAAAACTTGGTTGGATAGTATCAGGAAGCATTGATAGCTCGGAGAATAAGCGTGCAGCTTTAACCGCTTTTGAAAATTCCTCGTGCATCTCTATTGACGATTTTCGACCCACAACGCTGGAGTACCAAAACTTAGAGCAGCAATGCAGGAAGCAGCTGCTCGAGTGCCAGGTGCAAGTGGAAAATCTGCGATCGGAGAATCAGGAACTGCAGCGCGAACTTTTCCATATACTAAAAACCTACATATCCACGCCAAATGAAATTCAACTTTGAACAGTTTCTACATTGCCAAATTTCCTGCCATTCTATGCAATTACAGAGGTTCCCGATGATCAAGACGTAATCACGACAAGCCGCCTTCGTAAAGAAGCGCCGATTGCTGCGTTCGACGATCATCCCAGCGTAGCCGCCAGCTGCGCCCAAGCAAGCATCTTCAAGAGGGCCGTTGGAAAAATAGCGGTTCTGCCCCTTCAAAATGGATCTGTTGAAAGCCTTTGCCTTCCAACGGGGGGTGAATGTTCGGAGCAGAACCCAGCCGATTAGCTGCTTGCCAAATAGCACCTAATTCTTGGCCCTCAGCCGCTTATTTTGTTTGTTACTTATGTCTATGTCACTCATTTGTTTGTTAAAGCTTTGCGCTTGCTTGCCCTGCTAAACGCTCTCTTCGCTATCTCCGCTTTGCGTCTGCCTACCGACGTCGGCCGAGCGAAGCTGCGCTTAGCGATCGGAGCGGCAATGCAAAGGGCAGGCAAGCCACACTTGCAATTTGGATGTCACGCATTAAAGAACATATCGTAATTTTATTTCTGCGCCGAGTTTTATTTAATTCGAAATAATTAGTCGGCCGATTGGGGATAAAAAACATTATCTCCACAGTATGCATTGTGCGTAATCAAATTCTGGCCGCTATCTACCAAAAAAGTTTAATTGCTTTAATTGTGCTCACTGGGCGCTCTGGGAGCCGGTATAAAAGCCCCCAGCCGGCCAGCAGACCTCAACAGTTTCGGTTCTCAACTAAATCTAAAAACAAACCAAATAAAAATGAAGTCAATTCTATTCTGTGCTGCTCTAGCCATCTTTTTGGCTGTGGTTCAGGTATGACGACGAAGACCTGTTCGTGTCCTGATCACTTAAAAACCCTATATATTCACTCTCGATCCGATGTAGTGCGATCCGGACTTACGCCAGCTCATGCAAGAGTGTATGCAGACGACCCAGGTGACCGAGGCGGCACTGCCAAGGAGAACCTCTACGCCTGATGGAGAAGCAGGGCCATCTCGTCAACGGACAGTTCAATGCTCAGGCCCTGCTGGAGACCCTGAAGAATGTGCCACAGATCAAGGACAAGATGGATGAGATTTCCTCGGGGGTGAATGCCTGCAAGGACATGAAGGCCACCAACGACTGTGACACGGCCTTCAAGATCACCATGTGCCTCAAGGAGCACAAGGTCATGCCAGGACATCACTAAGCTTGTTCCAGCCATCGAAATAGGATCAAACCAAAGCTATGATTTCTCATCTCTGGTGTCCAATGAATAAAATTGTTAAAGTTGCACTAAAGCAGGAAACAAAAAGAGTTGAAAGATTGAAATGGTGATCAAAAATGTTCCAGGAGGACAAAAGATCATACATGGATATCTTATCGGCACTCCAATCGATACATGACCTTAGGGACAGTCCCAACCTAGCCCAACCCTACTCAAAGAAACCTCCAAGCGTCCCACAATGATGGGTAAAGAACTCCACATAGGTATACAGAAAACGGGGTACAATGGAACGATTCTCTTGACGCATTCCACGATTTATCAACTCTCTTGGCTGGGTTCTAGGAAGTAGCCATTGACAACCTGTTTCCTAAGAGAAACCATAGCGATGTCTACGAAAATCATTTGTCAATTTTAATAAGTTTGAAATCAAGATAATTAAAAGGCAGTACAAGAACAGAACAGAGCAGAATAGCACAGGGGACAGGGCGAACACAGCACACGAAACACCGAACACCGAGAAATGCGGGGGGCAATCCTTTCCTTTTCTTCGGAAAGCTGTGACACCAATTACCGCTAATAAATCATTTCACGTGTGAGATTCTCTTTCTCTCCCGGCCCGGACCGGCCTGGCGCGGCCCGGTTCGGTCCATGGGTAACATATGAGCTGCGCTTAATGGCAACAAGCGACGGATGAGTTGGCTGAAGGGGATTCCAGATGGGAGCGGGATGGGAGATGGAGGGCCAATGTAATAATAGAAGATGTTACATAAATCAACTGGAAGAAGCCAAAAGCGGTTCATTGCACTTGCAATGGGGGTTGAGGCGCTCCCGTTTGCCTGACGATGGAGGATGGGGCTAGTCTCGATTCTCGGTTCTGGAGGATTGGGTGTGTGAGAGTGAGGAGCCACACAGGGCAGGTTGACAAGCCCCAGCGACATGAGACAACAAAATCTGTACACTGCCTGGAAAAAGAAAGCCAAGAATTCTTTGAAGGACCAAACCAAACCAAACCAATCCGAGACAAGCCAAGCCAAGCCAAGGCAATGAAAATTTGAAAAAGAATGTTTGCTGCTTGCTTGAATTGAAAGGTCGAAGTCGGAGATGGAGATGAAGTTCGGTCGTAGTTGGACCTGGACGGGGCAGGGCGGGGCGTTGTCATGGCAGCCACATGCATACAAATTTGTACCCACTTCAAAATTGTGCAGCCCGTCCATGGATATAATGGCCTGGCCTTTTATCAACTAACAAATACCAGGCAACAAAAAAACTTTCCAACGATGGATGACTACAGTCGCAGACAGAAATGGAGCTGGAGTTGGAGCAGGAGCTGGCGGCAGAAGCAGAGCCAGGGGCAGGCAAGCAGTTGCACTGGAAAACTCAATTAGAATATTGTTGGACAAAACAAAAAGAGACCCAAACAAGAAAGACCCAAGAAGCAGACCAAGACCAAGACCGAGACGAAGACGAAGACGGAGAAGCGCTCATGTGCCACATGATGAAATGCAGTCAAGTTACCAAGTGTCACTTGAGTTATGAGTTCATTGTTTGAGGTTACCAAGGGACCGAGCGGCCCTGAGAGTGGGGTGGATGATGGAGCAGGCTGCTTTTGAATGGGATACTGTGCAGCTTTCCACCGATGCTGACGGACTGAGCCTGAGGCTTTGATAGTTACCCGGGGCCGAGCCAAAGGGTTGAAGTTTCCGCCGATGGGCGGGGACTCACAAACGACTGCTGGATGACTCAGGCAATGGCTAATACTCGATGGTTCCAGCAAAATTATTGCAGCGCAGTTGTTGTTTATGGTTCTATCAATCTGGGCATACAATATCGTTCGACTTGGGAGGGTTGCATGTCCTTAATTTGATCTGAGAACTTTGATAGAAATACTACGCATCGGATTTGGGAAGACGCCCAAACAACTAGAACTAATTTTAAGATAAGTTCATTCTCCAATCCAGCAGCAGCCCTCCCGCCCTCAGACCACACAATTGTCACCCCAAGGGTTCGGCTCTGTTCAACACTTGCTCTCGGACCCCGTTGTTCGATCCCCGGTTCCCGGTACTCCCAGTACGAGTATTATTATCGGAGCCAAACGATCTTATTCGCTGATCCGCTGTCACAAATACCGAATGTGTGATAGGAGAGGAATAGATGGAGGCATAATGGAACTGGAAGCGTACATTGTCGCGGTTGCTGGTCTCGAATGGTGCGAGTATATGAAATGAATTTCAATTTTGAAAAATTGCTTTCGAATACTTGTGTGAAAAACGGAAATGCCATTTCCCCCCTCGATACTTTGGTGGCCCTTTTGTTGTTGTTTCCCCTCGATGAGGTCTGAGCGTGTGCCCAAATTAGAAAGAAAATGCCCGAGAGCCCGAGGGGATGTCGGAGGAGTTATTGGCAGTGGCAGGGGCAGCGGCAGGGGGGGGCCGTTGGTGCAACGTTTACAACCCAAAAAGTTGACACTTTAGTTTCTGTTTTTCCACATTATGTGCGGGTACACGTTTCCCGCTCGGGAATCTAACGGCACAGTCCCCGATCAAGATGCACAGACACGACGATGACAACGATCAGATCCAGGTCCCACTGCCAGTGCGCACCACCTCCTAACCTCGGTCCCGTGGGTGCATTCTCCGTACTGGGTTCCGACCCCGATGCATTTACATATTATCCAAGTGTTTTTTTGCTAAATCCTTATTATGTGGGAACTGTCTCGACGGGGTCCGTCTGTCTCCCGCTCTTTTGTTCCGAATTTAATTATCGGTTGCATGTCAGCGCCTTTTCAATACCTTCATTATGCCCCCGGGCTCGGGCTCATAATTAAGCGCGCCTAAATATATATTTTTTTTGGTGAATTCTAACTTTAATTGCCGCCGCCGCGTCTGTTTCCATTTCCATCTCTCACCTTCCATTGTATTGAATGGAAAAACAGATATACAGAAACGGAGAAACCGAGACACAAAGAAACGGAGAAACAGAACTTGTATTCAAATTACCCGGATGCTAGCAATTTGCTGTCCATGGTCTTTGATCGCAGTAGAATTTGATTTATGAATACTCTAATAAAATGTTGTGGGATCGTTGTACGCATAGCGAAACGAGGTTGGTCTTGCCACAAACCCTTCAAATGTAACGGTCTTCTGTTGAAACCATGGGAATCGAAGGAGATGAGGGACTAAATGTTCCTTAATGATCATTGGTTCCCCAGCCACTAGATAGGTGATAATCCTGATGAAGTATGCTTTCGATTGCTCTCCATAGAATATCCCGGTTTTCTAGCAATTTACGAGTAATTGCTCAACTAGCAAAATTGGCTTAAAAACCAAACCAAACCAAACCAATTTCCCATGCCATTTCAATCCCAGTCAGGTGTATCAGTCGACCGTGTAGTGGCTCTGAACAAACGTTAAATAAACAACAGAAATGGAAATGGAAAAACCTGGCTAACCAACAGCTAAATTGACTGACTGGCTCGATGGAGAGTGGGGGACGAGCTCTACCTGTCAATCAAATTGTCGCCGGGGCTGGCACGCAAATTTATTAAATCGATATGCGTCAAAATTGAAAGTGGCTGGTTGGTAGAGGGTCGCAGGGGGCCATGTTGAGAGGGAGATTCCCGCGTGTCAGACAGCTAAGAGCCCAATGCAAACATTTGCATTGATTGCATTTCGTTCGACAAGTAACAATTCTCCATTGGCCTTGGCAATGGCCGAGCAAATATTTGAGTGTCGTGAAAATCGAACAGTTGTTGTCGGTCGCAGAGACAAAATTTGGCCCAAACAAAACCGCCCCGCCCCAAGGAAGCCGTGAAAGAGACGCTCAGTCGACCCCAGTGGGTTGCATAAATTTATTGTTATTACAAGCGATTTTCTAAAATAATTAATAGCAAGTGTGGGTGGGGAGGGGTTTCTGTGGCTGTCACGGGCAGAAACCACAATTACAAGAACGGTTACATTTCCAACAAAGGAAAATGGGAAATGGGATTCGGAATGGAAATGGGAATGGGAGAGGTAGTGGTAGAGGGGGAACGGCATGGTGTCCGTCAATTGTGCATTTTGTCAATGGGAATTAAATTGGCAGTCGTCGACTCTCAGAATGTCACCTCACACCAGCCGCAACTGACAGAACAGAACAGAACTGAACAGAACCGAACTGAGACTGGTACTGGGGCTGGGGAAAGTGGTACTGGGGGTGCTCGAAACGACAGGATGTCAAAGTTCCTGAAGGGACTAAGCCTGGGTGGTTCAATTGTGGGCATGTTGAGCGGTCTCCGCCAGGCAGGGCGTCGCCAGCGGATTCGATCGTTCAGTTGGCTGGTCATTCCCATCATTAGCGCCTGTACGTGTCAAATTGATGCTGTTATTGTTCTCCGAGAGTGAGTGAGTGAGTGTGCCTGTGTGAGTGTCTCCATACTCGTATCCGTATCCGTGTACGAGTGCGAGTGAGGCTATTGGCCGTGAGTACTATTTGACATTTAGCTTAGCCGCGGGTGACAAATTTAATGGACGCGCCGAGGTCCGAACATCTTTTGTCAACTCACGGGGCACAGGGGTGGATTAATGGATATTGTAGGGTGCTATTGATTTTCTCTAGCCGCAGACAATCCATTCAATTATTTGACTGTCTAATTACTGTTCTATATTCCCGACATTTGGCATAAATATTTGGTAAATACAGGCCAGAAACTGGAACAATAACAATGGCATTCAGCTGGCATCATTCCACCGCAAGATAACGGACTTAACGGACAACGATTTGATTTGGTTTTTAAGTTCCAGTAATTGTATTCGAATTACATTTGAAGATTCACCAGATGAAGCCACGGCTGAGAGCCCCGCACACACTCCAGCCATAAATCAATTAGTTGCGGACACTTTTCCAGGGCAAATCGAAATCGTAATTTATAAACTGTGATGCACACAAGTTTTGAATGAATAAGTGTGCGAGTAAACCCCAACAGAAGGTAGCCACAGTATGCATTTGGATCTGTACGAGTATTACCTGCAGTACATACGTGTCGCTTCCATGACGCTTTGACCATATCTTAGATGGCCAAGCTTTGGCTTTGGCTTTGGCTGTGGCTGTGGCTTTGGCCCTGGCTTTGCTCTCATATAAATTATTTTTGATTGATGTGGTTCGCCGAGCCCGAGCACGTGCAGCTGCCTCGTTGAAATTCGTCAAACAACTCACCTGAGCAGAGACCTGAGAAACGGAGACTCTCCAGGCGATGATGATTAAAATGCAGCCAAGGTTACGTGTGGCGTCCAACGAAGAACTAACAAAATAACACAGAAAATATAGATGTATATTTTAATTGTCTCGGTTTTGGGCTTTTGTTCAAGTGAATATGAGTGGGGTGGGGCAGTGGCGTTCTTCCTGCATAAACAATATGATTTTTGAGTTCTTCGAATTAACGAGCCAGCTACGTGCACGGCATTCCTCTGGCAATTATCTGAATTTCTCTGAACGATTCTGGGTAATTTATTGTACGGAGGCGCACTCGTACTTGTACTCGTAGCCCTGGACTTGTGGGTTTACCGTAAACCAGTTAAGTGACGCCTTGTAACAGTTCCTGGGAATGCGGCCAGTCACTAAATGAAAACTTCTATCTTCAGAGTTCTGAGTTCCATCTTCGGAGCTCGGGACCTGCACGTGTCTAAATTGAAGGCACACTCTCTGGCTACGAGTGTGAGTACCTCCCCCTGCTGCCACTCTGCTTGATTGCAGGGAGGGCCTTATATTTCGGAGGGGTCTTAAAGTGCCGTAAATGCGATTCAGGGGCGGCTTGCTACCGCTCCAGTTCCTGCTCGACTCGTAGATCCATCTAGTTGCTGGTTTTATAGGCCTGGCCGGGGCTCGAATGTAATTTCTGTTATTTTCACTGCTCAGTGCGTGGCCTTCTCGGAATTATTGCTTATACTACTCGACTCTGTGACGGTGCCTGGGGCTTTCCCGGGAAGGTGGTCTTAATCATGGAGTGCGATAAACGAACGGTCACCATTTAATGCAGCTCGTTCTCGAACCTAACTTTATGTCTATCGTTTTTCTGGTGCAAAAGGCAGCTGCATTCCCACAGCGTATTGAATCGCATCGACTGGCCTCAGCTGTGCTCTTCTTGGCTGGAACTTCCAACATTCACTGACTTGTCCGAATGCTTTCCTCGGAGGTGTTTCGAAATACTTCAAAACACTGTCTCGATGTGAAATATTCTCCGTCGCTCCGGGAATGGGAGCCATGCCTCTCCTAAGACAAAGGACTGCCTTCGATTGCCGGCCGCTTGTTCAAGTTTAATTGGAAAATGCAAAATGCAATATTTGTCTACGGCTGATGCTGCTGGTACTGGCCCTGAATGGGCAGAGGCACTCCTTCCGTAGATGGAAAAGGCAAAGGCAATGCCATGCACAAGGCATGGGATACAACAATCATAGATCAAAACTGCACACGAGGCGCGCTTCTTTGCATCCCATTTCACTCACTCGGAGAGCAGGAGACGCCAAGAGCCAACACAAGAAACAAAATATTGCTCGGCCAGCTCGAGCTTCAAAAATCACGCAAGGATGAGGCAAAAGTCAACAGGAAAATGGCTCTGCACCGCAACCAGAGCCAGAGCCTGAACCTGGCCAAAGAGTGCCAGTAGTAGTGGCCATGGCAGGCAGGTTGGCAGCAGGCAGGCGGTGGCTAAACACAGTTAGGTTAGAGAAGATTGTGCAACAAACAAAACGGAGGCAGCAAAAACTGCAACTGGCCTGCATTGTTTGCCCCTCGATTGGAGAACGAGAGTGTCCGCCTGGACCGCATGGATACCTCACTTGCCCCCAGCCCAGTCACCTGTTTTGGCCAGCTTGTTGGCAGCCCCAGCCCCAACCCCAGTCCTCCTCCAGTTCCACGTCCTCGGCCACTTCCCGCCGATCAACTCGGCGGGTTTGGCCAACTTCTTTTTGCTCTTATGCTCTTGTGCTCTTCCTCTGGCCGAGGCGGCTGTTGTGATTGTGTGCGGCATAATTGCATGCGATTATGCTGCCTGCTCAGCTGTGCAACTTGCATCATGGGAGCAGCAGCAGCAGCAGCGCAACCAGAATAACAAACAAGTGGAGTGCTAGTGGCAGTGGCAGTGGCAGTGGCAGTGGGGGACTGCTCCTTAGAACATCCTGATGTTGTTTCTCCAAATATAAACCAATGGATCTCACTTCAGCCCCTCTAATCTGTACCATCTATAGAAGACATTACTTCTATCTGATTGGACTGGGAATGATTTCAACTACGACTGGGTTCTACACTTCTTCCAATTTTCAGAAATCAGGCAGAATATGGCCTGTTTATTTATAGACACAAATTCCAATAACAAACTCTGCGATAAGAGTACTGCCAGTCGTCACTCATGAGACTCCCCCAAATTCAGTAGCAATCGTACCGAAAAAGCGACCTGAATCGGCCAGTCATTGATCCAAATACTTTGTTGCACCAAACTTTGTTGTCCGGTTGGCGTTTGTTATAAAAAACTGATCAATACTTATTTGTATATGTACGTTGATGCAGTTTGATGAATTTCATCAATCAGGACGCGTTTGTTTTGAAAGTTTCGCTTAAAAAGGAAACCGTGAATGACCAAAAAGTAGTCAAATGAGCTGTCCTTTGTTCGAGCTCCATCAATTTCGTGCGGAAATGGCTCATATACAGTGTGTGCCTGTGAAAATAAAAGGCCAGAGCGGCTCCACTGTCGGGCAACTGCTCGGAATCGCCATCCCAATCCCCACCCAATACATTTCATCTCCTTCCGCGCTGTGCGGCCCGTCTGTCAATTTCAGCTGCTGCTCCTGCTATTGCTCCTGCCTGGCACCAAAAATTTGTTTTTAGTTCAATTTTTGGTCAGAAATCCTGTGTCCAACCGGCATATTTTATACCGCCGACTCTGTGGCCGGCCTTTTGCAGCATTTGCCAGTTGCACAATTTGTTTGCGGCTCCAGTCTTCGGTCCCCCCTCCCGATGGTCCAACTATTTCGGCTCTGGCATCCCTCATGACGTATTCCCCTTTTGAGTGGATGGGGCCCAACGGATAACGAAAAGCGGAGCCGGCAATGGCCATTTCTATTGAACAATGGCACGGGTGGAAATCGGCTCCGGCTGGCATTTGCGGATCCCTGTTCCCTGGCCCCTGTACGAGCTTTAAGTCCGGACACTAATCGAAAAATGGTGCAATGCCAATGGCAACGTCAGGGGCAACGACTGTGGCAGTGGCAGTGGGGCACTTTGGTAATTAAACTTTGCCAACTCATTTTCTGGTGCTGCTCTCTAATTATTTATGCATACATCATCGGTTCCGCTCATAACAATCATCAGACAATTTATCGCGCAATTTAATGCATATTTGAATGCACTGCCTCCTCGGCCATTAATGTGCTTTTTCGTCGTAAATTGAAACACAATATAGCACTGAGCGACGCCAGAAATTGAGAGATATCTGAGGGATAACCTCTGGCCTTCGGCCATGCATATTACATATATTGATTGCGACCATTGCCCCGACATGGGGACACTAATCCTCCAGAGATACTCGTACAATAGTTCGCTCTTGGTGGCCTGCCACCGGGGCAGATAAGAGCCTGAGCATTCAACTCGTTCTGGGATTGGTCCTTATCTGCAGTCAAGTTCTGTATTTGATGGGACATGAATGAATCGCTCTTCCTAAATGGAGATAGCATGTCTGAGAACATAATTAGGTATTGAAAGATCTTTCTGAAGAAGTTCAGAGTACGAGCATTTCTAGATTGTTTATTTTTTATTAAATTGCATAAATTGAATTTAAATATAGGGAAAATTCATAACGTTTCCATTAAAGTAAAGTTGAACTAAGTTATCTGATAAATACAGCAAATAGTGTCCCACATGCAGGTATTTTCTGAAAACAAAAGTGTCCTCCAGCATTCAGAGAGAACTGACTTAAACCTCACACTCACACGAATGCGGCTACGATTACTCTTTCTCTTTCACACACGGTAAGGGTGTATTCATCTGCGGTAGAATATCTGCTGTGTTGCTGCTATTTTTACTACCAAGCACACACACACCCTGAGAGGGAAAACAAGTTGAACAAGTTTCCGACACCTCAACAGCAGCCGAAATGAAACAATGCCTATGTGCTGGCTCTGGGCCGGTAGTGAAACGAGCTCTGTTCCCTGTTCCCCGGCGATGGATGGCAGTTGGGAGTTGGAATGGGGCTTGGACTTGAACATGGGAGAGCTCCTGCTGCCTTCGACACTATTAAGTGTGCCTTTGAAGATTTGTTGCCAGCAGCAGGAGCAGGAGCAGTAGCAGGACTCAGACTTGGGGGCCGAAAAAAGTCTTTCGGACATGTGTGTGTCCGGTCTGCGCGCTCCTGCTACTTCTAATGAAAAAGTTCTTATGAATAATAAATACATTAAAGAAAGTTCCATTCACAAACAAAAGTTTTGTTTTTGGGGCACACACTGGAATGTTTTAGGGACAGGGAAGCATTTATAAATATTGCATTTTGCGTAGAAAACTCCAAAGGTGGCAAGTGATTCATTCGACACTCGACGAGTTCTGCAGGCGGCCTTGGCCTTGGCCTTACCCCTGCCCCTGCCATGCCCCACACACCGCACACTGCGACGGGGCTATCCTAAGTATCCGTAACGTCTAAACATTCACTGCAGTCACGGCTTGGCTTCGGCTTGTCTAAACAATCGCACACTAAAAATAGCGGCAGCACTCGTGCACTTTCAACTGCATTCAAAATGTATCTCCGAGTGCGTTCTGCGTATCTGCCGATGGGCGAGACCGAGGGTGAGTCTGGTGCCAGAGTCGGAGCCTGTGGCTGTTGAAATGTGTTAAACATCTTTTGGCGTTGACAAAATCGCATGGCAGGCGCTGTTCGAATATCTCCAGTTCCAGCTGCAGCTGCGGCAATTATAAGATGCAGTGCGATGGGAAAGTATCTGACGGATATGCAAGCGGCGTGTGCTGTTGCTGCTGGCGTGCTGGCGGCGCGTGTGTGAGTTGAAAGTAACAATAACATACCCAAATGGTGGGATGGGTGGGTGGAGGAGAATGACAGAGAGAGAGAGAGAGAGAGAGAGAGAGAGAGAGGGAGAGTATCTGGCACTGTCAAAGAGAAGAGAGGGAGAGAGTGACTTCTAACGTGCATTTTTCCGTACAAAAGTGGGTGTTCGCTGTCTGTAGCTATTGTAATGATTTTAGAGTGTATCTTTAAAAGTCAGGAGTTTAAATAATTTACAATTATATTACATATGTATTTGCAAATAATTATTTCTGTGGCTTTTCCAGAGTCTGTATTCCATCTCTGGCATTGCCTTCCTGATTATTTATCCAAAAATGGAAATTAAAATGCACTTTCATCATCTGAAGATTCCTTTGGTATTGAAACTCTTTAAATATTTTATTATTTGTTTGTCCGATAATAATTATTTACTGATATAAATCTGTTCTATTTTGAAAAAATTCAAAGAGAATTTCCACTCAAAATTTTCAATCTCTTTGCACTCAATCTCTCTCTTTTTGAGCTCTCTCTCTTGACGGCCCACTAGCGCCCATTGGCCCCGCGGTGGCGCCAAATGGTACTAAAACTAACGAGAGAGAGCGAAAGAGAGTGAGTGAAAGAGCAAACCCGAAGCAACCATCACACGAGCACGAGCACATGCGTCCGAACATCGGGCGGAAAAGACTCGTTTGAAACGAGTCGAATCGGCTGTTTTGTACCAAGTTCCACTCGTTCGAAGCCTGAAATTGAGTCTCTCTCGGCAGCACTGGGGCTGTTTTCGGCTTCTCTCGGCTCTCTATCGCTCTTTTTCTTTTATTCAATCTTTCAGCCAATATTTCAAGAGTAAAAACTTATACGCTAAAAATGAACACTTCTCGAATTCTCGACGAGGCAAGGTCGTTACACGCGCTTCTGAACTTTTGAACTGCGCGGTTGCTGCCGCGCGTCGTCAACGAAACGTACGGACGTGGTGTGGCCCAAACGCCCAAGCGCTCAAACGCCCAAATTGAATTCAATTCGAAAAATCCACAAAAATGAGAAACAGCATTTAAGAGCAGTGCCAGTGAGAATTTCCATCGGAAATTGAATAATACGAAAACCAATACAAATACACGAAAATATCCAAGAGAAATGTGCGAACAGTGAAACAAGAAACCAGTGAAGAAGTAGAGAAAACCAGAGAAAACCCCAAAATTCCCATTAAAATGTCAATTCGCGGTGACAACTCTGCCAGTGCCATGCTGGGCGGAGGCGCTGGCTCCGCCTCCGTCTCGCTCTCGGGCGACTATTCCTCGCTCCTGTCGGCCGCCATGCCACCCGCATCAGCCGACGACTCCTCGCCAGCAGCGCCCGCCCACAGCGGACCAAGCAACCAGTGCTCGTGGACGTACAATGGCACCAGCTCCGTGCACTGTGCCCTGCGGCTGATCGAGCGCCAGCCGGGTCTGGTTCTCCAGGGAGCCGATGGCAGCAGCCAGCTGACGATTCAGTGCAGCGACCTCTACCTCTTCGAGTCCACACTCCCGGTGGCGGTGTTCGCCCGCCTGCAGACGATGGAGACGTTGCGCCTGGAGGCGTGCAAGCTTCTGCAGCTGCCCAACAACGCCTTCGAGGGCCTGGGCACTCTCAAGACGCTGCGTCTGAGCAGCCACAACGCCGAATGGGGTCCGGCCAGGGCGCTGGAGCTCTATCCGGACTCGCTGAACGGCCTGAAGCAGCTCACGGAGCTGGACATGAGTGACAACAACCTGAGGGTTCTGCCCGCGGGCTTCTTGTGCCCCGTGGGAAACCTGCAGGCGCTCAACCTGACCCACAACCGCATCCGCACCGCTGAGCAGCTGGGATTCGCGGACATGAACTGCAGCGGGGGCAGCGAGCTGCAACTGTTGGACGCCAGCCACAACGAGATGCGCTCCATCACGGAGAGCTGGGGCATCTCGCGGCTGCGACGGCTGCAACATATCAACCTGCAGCACAACAACATCTCGGAGCTGTCGGGGGAGGCGCTGGCGGGGCTCGCCTCACTGCGGATCGTGAACCTAAGCAACAACCACCTGGAGACGCTGCCCGAGGGCCTGTTTGCCGGCTCCAAGGAGCTGCGCGAGATCCATCTGCAGCACAACGAGATGTACGAGCTGCCCAAGGGGCTGTTCCACCGGCTGGAACAGCTGCTGGTGGTAGACCTGTCGGGCAACCAGCTGACCTCCAACCACGTGGACAACACGACCTTTGCGGGACTGATCCGCCTCATCGTGCTCAATCTGGCGCACAACGCCCTCACCCGGATCGACTACCGCACCTTCAAGGATCCTCAATCTGCGCAACAGCTCCATCGGCCACATTGAGGACAACGCCTTCCTGCCGCTCTACAACCTGCACACCCTGAACATGGCCGAGAACCGCCTCCACACGCTGGACGACAAGCTGTTCAACGGCCTCTACGTGCTCTCGAAGCTCACGCTGAACAACAACCTCATCAGCGTGGTGGAGCAGGCCGTGTTCAAGAACTGCTCCGACCTGAAGGAACTGGACCTCAGCTCGAACCAGCTGAACGAGGTGCCGCGCGCCGTCCAGGACCTGGCCATGCTCAGAACCCTCGACCTGGGCGAGAACCAGATCAGGACGTTCGATAACCAGAACTTCAAGAACCTGCACCAGCTGACGGGGCTGCGGCTGATCGATAACCAGATCGGCAACATCACAGTGCGCATGTTTCAGGACCTACCCCGGCTGAGCGTGCTCAACCTGGCTAAGAACCGCATCCAGAGCATTGAGCGCGGCTCCTTCGACAAGAACTTCGAGCTGGAGGCCATCCGGCTGGACAGGAACATCCTCTCGGAAATAAACGGGGTATTCGCGACGCTGGTGTCCCTGCTCTGGCTGAATCTCTCGGAGAACCACCTGGTGTGGTTCGACTACGCCTTTATCCCGTCGAACCTCAAGTGGCTGGACATCCACGGCAACTACATCGAGGCCCTGCGCAACTACTACAAGCTGCAGGAGGAGATCCGGGTGAAGACGCTAGACGCCTCACACAACCGCATCACGGAGATCGGCCCCATGTCCATACCGAACACCATCGAGCTGCTGTTCATCAACAACAACCTGATCGGTAACGTCCAACCCAACGCCTTCGTGGACAAGGCCAACCTGGCCCGCGTCGACCTCTACGCCAATCAGCTTAGTAAGCTGCAGCTACAGCAGCTCCGCGTGGCGCCCGTGGTGGCACCGAAAGCCCTGCCCGAGTTCTACCTGCGCGGCAATCCCTTCGAGTGCGACTGCACCATGGACTGGCTGCAGCGGATCAACAACCTGACCACCCGGCAGCATCCCCGAGTGATGGACATGCCCAACATCGAGTGCGTGATGCCGCACGCCCGCGGCGCTGCAGTGCGTCCGCTGAGCGCCCTGAAGCCCCAGGACTTCCTCTGCCGCTACGAGTCGCACTGCTTTGCGCTGTGCCACTGCTGCGACTTCGACGCCTGCGATTGCGAGATGACCTGCCCCCATAACTGCACGTGCTACCACGACCAGATCTGGTCCAACAACGTGGTCGACTGCGGGGGCCAGCAGACCATGGAGCTGCCGCGCCGCGTCCCCATGGACTCGAGCATCGTCTATCTGGACGGCAACAACTTCCCGGTGCTCAAGAACCACGCCTTCATCGGCAGGAAGAACCTCAAGGCCTTGTACGTCAACGGGAGCCAGGTGGCGGCCATCCAGAACCGCACCTTCGCCAGCCTGACGTCGCTGCAGATCCTCCAGCTGGCGGACAACCGGCTCCAGACGCTGCACGGCTACGAGTTCGAGCAGCTCTCCTCGCTGCGGGAGCTCTACCTGCAGAACAACCTGCTGGCCACCATTGAGAACGCCACCCTGTCACCCCTGGTCTCGCTGGAGCTGCTCCGCATCGATGGAAACCGGCTGGTGACGCTGCCCATCTGGCAGCTGCACGCCACTCACTTCGGCAGGCGCCTTAGGTCCATCGCCTTGGGACGGAATCAGTGGAGCTGTCGCTGCCAGTTCCTCCAGGCCCTGACCTCGTACGTGGAGGAGAATGCGCTGATTGTCCAGGATGCCCAGGACATCTACTGCATGGCGGCGCACAACACGGCTGGCTACGACGACGCGTCCTACGACAGCAGATCCTCCGAGGGATACCTGCAGAAGCGGGAACTGGACTTCAATTCGACGGGAGCCGCCTGCACGGACTACTACTCGGGTGGATCGATGCTGCAGCACGGGATTCCCGAGTCGTACATTCCCCTCCTGGCCGCCGCCCTGGCTCTGGTCTTCCTCCTAGTCGTCATCATCATCGTCTTCATCTTCCGGGAGTCGCTCCGGATCTGGCTGTTCGCCCACTACGGCGTCCGAGTCTTTGGCCCGCGCTGCGAGGAGTCCAAGAAGCTCTACGACGCCGTGCTCCTGAACTCGGCCAAGGACTCGGAGTTCGTGTGCCAGCACCTGGCCTCCGAGCTGGAGACGGGCCGCCGCTGCGTGTCTGCCTACCGCACCGTGACCTTGCCCACGATGCCACCCACTACCAGCTACTGGAGGCCACACGGGTCTCCCGTCGTGTCGTGATCCTGCTGACCCGTAACTTCCTGCAGACGGAGTGGTCACGTTGCGAGCTGCGCCGCTCGGTCCACGACGCCCTCAGGGGACGCCCTCAGAAGCTGGTGATCATCGAGGAGCCGGAGGTGGCCTTCGAGGCGGAGAGCGACATCGAGCTGCTGCCCTACCTGAAGACCTCGGCCGTGCACCGTATCCGGCGCTCGGACCGCCACTTTTGGGAGAAGCTGCGCTATGCCCTGCCCGCCGACTATCCCACCTATCGCGGCAACAACTACACGCTGGACCACAACCACGAGCGTGTCAAGCAGCCCGCCAGCCCAGGCCTACTGTACCGCCAGGCCCCGCCACCCGCCTACTGCGGCCCAGCAGAGGGAGGCGCCCCCAGCGCAGCCACAGCTCCAGCCGAGCAGAGCTATTCCACGGCCACCACTGCCACCCCCAGTCCCAGGCCCCAGCGACGCGGAGATCACCACGGAGGAGTCTCTGGCTCTGGGGCGGCTGCCGCACCGCACGGCCATCACTTGCACGCCCAGTACTACCAGCACCACGACATGCGGCCGCCCTCGGAGCACATCTATTCCAGCATCGCCTCGGACTACTCGACGCTGGACAACGCTGGCCCCGTTGTCTCGTTGGAGGGGACCCCCAGGGCCCAGACCTGGCGCCCCAAGCAGCAACAGCAACAGCAGCCGGGCTTGCAGTCTGGCCCATCCTCAGTGGGTCATGTGGCCACAATGGGACCCAGTGGCAAGACCCCACCCCAGCAGCAACAGCAGCAAGGTCCACATGTCCAGGCGTATCTCGTCTAGAGAGAAGCAGCAAGAGAGGGAGAATAAGAGTAAGAGGATACAGAATGTGGCATTCTGAGAGAGTGACAGTGATTTCTTTAGGGACTGGTTCCTTTGCATAATTTTAATTACTAAAAGTTAAGCTAAGAGATTAGAAGGAGGGGAGCATGAGCACTGAGAAGGAAGGAAGGAAGGGAGGGAGAGCAGATGAAGAGAAACTATCCTGAGATTTTAATGTTAGACCCATCCTGTAGTGTACCAGAGTTTAAATATATATATATGTAAACAGATATATAGGCCCTTGATATCAGCAGATGACTATGACGGAACTTAAGGACGGCGTACAAATAGGGTTGGTCGTGTGCACTCTTGCTAGGCTCGGGTCTAGCTCGCCTGATGGTCGGGGTTCTTTCTAACCTAATTGTACTATCGTACTCCACTACATTTAAATAGTGCACTTTACGGGAAACTATAAGTGATTATACAAAAACAAAGTAAACTGAAATACTGATAGCGCCGACACGCCAAATAAAAGCCCTACTGAACCATTTCCATTTAGAGAGAACCTAGGTGTTGATTGCCCCTCTCTTCTGTACCCACCCTACCATGACAATGCGTTCGAGTTCTTGCCTTGTCCCTTGATGAATCCTTTACTAAGATTTACCACATTTTATAAGATCCTGGCACGGATACTCGACAGACCATTTTTATGATTTTAAAGATTCATTTCAATTCAAAACGATTCATTTTTTAATATAATGGGAGACTTCAATTTCAATATTCATTACGTTGCAGTTGTAGAAACACAACAATTGACTTAGGTTCTAATTTGTGGGTAATATTCCCTTAATCCTAATTATCATATAAGTTTAGTTATAAATTCATTATTTTAAAGCATGAAAATCATAAGGGTATAGATATATATATATATATATAAACGAGAGAATAAGAATCGAAATCGTAAACAAAAGCTAGATCAGACTGGGGTGCATTATACACACTGAGCAGACGGGTTTGAATCATTATACGTTGTATGCATATCTACACTTTCAAGCCAATAGCTCTTTTGACCAAACTACTTTTCGCTGTACATAATTACTCACTCCGGCGTTATTGTCTTACGCTGATCGTTGGGCCCAATGATGTCGTAGATGTTGACCGCAGCTGTTTAAAATATGGAAATCATAAATATATAATGCATACAATACAATTACGCTACAAACACCGTCGCATAGTCATCAGCCAGTTGTTTTGGTTTTCATAATACAGACAGAAATTTAATTGTTATGCTCTATCGCGAAAATTGAACCAAAAAGTAACAAACGAAAGACAATTTAGTGTGCATATGCACATATTTATGTAGATATGTACGCGCGTAACATCAAAGAGGGGTGTTAATAAAGTTTCAGTTACATTACGTTAAACTGCTGGTGTTATGCGTTGGAACTTGATAATGAATTAAATGTAAATTGGACAAAACTCGATCCCGTGCGGCTGCTTTGTAGACTCTTGTCCGCCTGAAGTTGGTTAGAGGTCAACAGGTGCGATGTATATGGTTCCTGGCCGTGCTGACGAATCTTTTGCCAAGCCTATATTTAGTTATTTATGACTGAGCAGCACTAAATATTCTTGGCGATTGAGGCTGATCTGGTTCACTTGGATCTTTGGAGATTCTGAACTCGGTGGTAATATAAGATCCAGAAAAGATGAATTATGGTTGGAGTTGGAGAGACCTCGACAACTGTACGCGTAAGCCAGCTCCCAGGGTAGTCTTCTCGAGACTATACCGCGATGGGGCAGCTTAGGTACACTTCCCTGCAACATAGGTTATGTCAGCACGTGCACGGCATTAATATGAAAACATATCTTTTTTCCCCAAATATATCTGCACTAAATTCTTCTTATTCACTGACCACTGGACTGTACGGCACTTGTAATTATATGCTTACAGCATATATATGTGGAAATATATATATTTTCCGGACAGCACTATATATATATGTGTGCACTGTGTATGTTGCTCGCACTCGGGAATTATCACGTCTTTACAGATCGATCAACTTTCTTCTTTTGTTCAAAGCAGTAATAGACGATGGACTGAGTAGCCTGTGCAGCAGAGCTTTTGAGCTTTTTACTAACTGTGCAATCGTATGATCTAGAACATTCGAGCAGCATTAGACGATCGTCTAATGCACAGCATAGCTTAACTGTGCAATCGTACGATTGCCGTCTATGCTTCCCACTGTCCGTCGCTTGCATGTGTGCGTGGGCGTTCGGACTTAAGAGCGGCTAAAGCTTTGATCCAACCTTAAGAGCGGCTAAAGCTTGATCATTTGAAAGATCACTAGGGGGTCTCACGAGACGAAAGAAGATAACCAATTCCCTATATTTTTGTGCTGGCTACTAAAATCCACATACCGAAAACCCCCAGAAAACAAGCTGCAGGAAGCGCCTACAAATACTTTGTTTATCCAGTGTAAAGTCATTTTAGATGCACTAAACAAGCATACGAGTACTCGTAGACATAGGCACACAATGCACACAGATACAGCTACAAGATACAGATACAAGATACAGCTGCTTTTAGTAGCGGAGGAGAGCCAAGCAGGGAATGCAGTGGTAATGGGAGTGTGTGTATTCGCAGAGGGCGAGGGGAAACTATGTTAGCACAATGCCATTTCAAAGTTTTCAAAGTTTGCTACAGCAAAAGAAAGTTTTCCCCCACACGACTCCAGCCCGGGCTTTCATTTGCTTAGCGCTAAGAATGGCTCTGGAGAATTCCGGATAACTTTTTAATATGGTTTTAATCAGTTGAACCGAACTATTTGGCATCCGAGGCACAGAGATTCATGCTCTCGGCTGAACTTTGGAGAGCCCTTAAAGATTAGAACTAAATTGATTGTTCCGAAAAGTGTCTCTCTGCACGCCCAACCCCTCAGTACGAGTAGTGTCTAGCGTATCGATTTGTAAATAGCTCCCACTACCATAAACAGCATTCATTAAATACTGATAGATATACACACATAAATACATAGATACAGGCTCGATGCATTTGCAGATATGTAACCATAACCGTATCCGTATCCGTATACGTAACCGAAACCGTAAACTTATAGCGATAATTCAGCAACCACATTCGAGTGCACAGGTATGATTCGTTCGAATAATGCACAGCAGCAGCCGAAGGCTCAGAGATCAGTAAATCGGTAAACGGAATCGGTGTGGTTGCATGTGTATAAAGCATTCATAATTACTTAGCTAGCAAACCGAAAGGAGGACTCATGAATCTCGAAGCTCGAAGCTCGAAACTCGAATCTCGAGTGGTTAACTACAATATACCAATACGCAGAGACAGGCAGGCGGGCAGACAGACACAAGCTCATTTTAAACACTACGCTTACCAAACACTAACGATGAATGTAATGCAACTTTTGCCCCATGGCGTATACACAATATTCATACCTACATTCATAAAATACATAGAGATACATACATATATGTAGTATGTATTATTTAGTGAATATATATATATATATAAATGTGCGTGACTGTGTAAAGTAAAACTGATATTAGCGAACTGCATGAGGTTTGCTCCATATATACCATATACATACAGCATGTCACATACATACGATATATATATATCTATATCTATATATAGAATACCCGAAAAAATGTTTAACAACTGCCTAAAAAACATATGAGCTTTTATTTCTGATTGAAAAACTCGCCTACTCGTCATAAGTTAAGCAAAAATCAGTTGAAAACTATCGTCAGAGTTGGAGATACAAAGAGGGTTCCTTGCGGAACTCCTACGGAACGGACGGAAGGACGGACAAACACTTGTACCAGTATGAAAGCCCAAAACTGTTATTTATTTTTATCATTTTGTAATATACCGCGATAAGTTGTAGGTTTAGTTCTTTAAGACGACGATTGATGGCGCTCTATGATAATGTATAACCTTTGGATAATTCAATTTTGTGAATAATAATTATTTATATACTATATACATACATCTAAATCTATGTACGACTACAACAACAAAACAAAGATATTTTTCCGTGTCGCCAGCGAACAATGCAAATGAAATGAACAACTTTTTTAAAACAACTCTTGACTTTTGCCATCGTACTTATTGGGTTATTTTTTGTTGGTGTTGGCTGGAAAGGGAATGGGTCCTCCGTTTTCAGCTGGCTCTTTGCTAATTTAATTCATCATGCACATGAGTTGCTGTTTTGTAATCCTCACGCACTGGTCGGTCGTCGGTCGTCGGTCGGCGGCCTGTCAAAGTCAACCGAGCAAACGTAGCTCAGATACAAGCCGACAGAGTGATAAATCATTTTTGTTTTTCTATACGGCTTGTACTGTACATAGATACACGCAGCCACGTGTGTGTCAGAGCCTAGATGTAAATACAAAAAACAGAAACGATTGAACGGTTGTTGGTTCCCCCTATCTCCATCGGAACCCCATTCAAACCCCGATCCAGATCAACAACTGGAAAACTTTTTATACCCGATACTCAAAATGAGTATTGAGGTATATTAGATTTGTGGTAAAAGTGGATGTGTGTAACGTCCAGAAGGAATCGTTTCCGACCCCATAAAGTATATATATTCTTGATCAGCATCAATAGCCGAGTCGATTGAGCCCTGTCTGTCTGTCCGTCCGTCCGTCTGTCCGTCTGTCCGTCTGTCCGTTCCCTTCAGCGCCTAGTGCTCAAAGACTATAAGAGCGAGAGCAACGATGTTTTGGATCCAGACTTCTGTGATATGTCACTGCTACAAAAATATTTCAAAACTTCGCCCCGCCCACTTCCGCCCCCACAAAGGACGAAAATCTGTGGCATCCACATTTTTAAAGATACGATAATACCAAAAACGCAGAATCGTAGAGGATGACTATATGTTTTAGAATGTAAGATCTCAACCAGATCGTATAATTATTATAGCCAGAATCAAGAAAACAATTTCATTCTTTCTCGCTCTGTCTCTCTCTAACACACAGGTTTCATGGTCGGTTTTGCCAATTGCAAAATATGAGTTAAAAGATCTCAGAACCTATAAGAGCCAGAGCAACCAAATTTGGTATCCACACTCCTGTGATATCGGACCTTGACCGTTTCGTGTCCAAATTTCGCCACACCCCCTTCCGCCCCGCAAAGGACAAAAATCTGGGGATATTCAAAAATCTCAGAGACTATTAAGGCTAGAGTAACCAAATTTGGTATCCGCACTCCTGTTAGATCTTACTATAAAACGTATATCTCAAAATTTCGCCCCACCCCCTTCCGCCCACACAAAGGACGAAAATCTGTTGCATCCACAATATTGCACATTCGAGAAAACTAAAAACGCAGAATCATAGATAATGACCATATCTATCAGATTGCTGAATCTGGATCAGATCAGATCATTTTTATAGCCAAAAGGAACAAATCAATTTGCAGTGGCAACGCAGCGCCCGACGTCACGCTCAGACTGATTTTCTGTCTCTCTCGCACGCACTCTTTGTCGTGTCGTTTAATATTAGCGGCGTCTGCCGGAGGAGAGCCATACTGACTTAGTATCGGGTATAACTGTAGAGTTGCGGTGTCCGCAGCAACTCACAACGTTCCCCCTCGTTTAATTTGTGTTTGTTGTTTTAACGGCAACAATTATGGCCCAGTCCTTGTGCACCCCAGTTCCCGTTGGCAGTGCCCGTTTAGGGTTACCTTTTTTAATTGTTTTTTGTTGCGTTATGAGTGGTGCAAAGGGTTTTCAGTCGGACTTTGGCTGGGCATTGTGGCGCTGGTTTATGTGGGAATCCCTAATTATGAAAACATAGCCGAAACCACTATTTATCTTGCTTTAGTATCTCGGGTCTTGCGACAATCTCCTCCTCAAAGCAGCCCTAACCTGTACCCGAACCCAAGCCCGACCACGAACCCCGACCCCGGAGAAAAAAAATCAATAAACTCCTTTCGAAAGCTTTAAAGTCATGCCGCAGAGCAGCCACAGCTCAACTACACATCATGGATGTAGCAGATCTCTGGCAGGGAAGGAAGGGCATGGACATGGACATACAAACGAACGAACAGAATATAACAGGTTTAATGAGCCGGCTGCTCCGGTTGATGGAGGCCTTGCACGCAATGTCCAGACGAGGACGACACCCAACATGTCCTTTGCTTATTAAATATCGTGAGCAAGTGTTGAAGTTGCCCCAAGACCAGGTCCGAGAGCGAGAGCAAGAGCGAAGAGAATGCAGTACGCAGGAGGCGAGAAAAACGCAGACAAAGCAAAGTCAGGATAGCGACACACGCACATACAGCTACGCTTCACTCGGAGGAGCACAGACGGAGCAGGATATTAAGGACACTGGCAAGGAAGAGGGCATAAAAAGCTACGACTCGGTCACGACCAACAAGATGGAAGACAATTTAATTGAAAAAATCAACGATCGATAATCTTTACCACTGACAGCTCCGGTCCGGCCAAAGTCGAAGTGGACTTGGGGTCCTGTCCATGCCGTCAGCTAGTCAGTTGGCCATGCCATCCAGCTATCAGCCACACTCCTGCTGCCTTAAAGTCTTTAACACTAAGCTGCCAGAGCTCCAGTTCCTTTATTCTTCTTTCATCCTCACTGGTCATACCGGGCACTCGTGTAATCGTGCAAATGTACTTTCGTAACAGCCCGAAGAAACCCTATGTTTACCCTACTTGTATAATTTATTGTCCTATTCCCTTAACGAAGTATAGGAAGAGGAGTCTCTGTAAGAAATCTTGTAGCACAGAGCGTTTTCGCATGCCCACGTCCATCAGGGATGGTTCCCCATGAAGGCGTATCTTCAAGCCGGAATTTCGACTAAACCATCGGTAGTTGTTTCCTTTTCTATTTACATGTTTATCGGGGAAACCCATCCTTTTCTACTTCTGTGCGTCTGCAGTTCCTCGTGTACTTTTTAATTCGCTTTACTCGGCTCTCCAAGGAGCCACGAGCATTGTGTGCGAAAGGAAGTGGAAAGCAGCAGGGCCTGGCTGCAGCATAGCTTTCTTAATTTTGTTTGACTTTAGCTAAAGTTTAATGATGGACTTACATGCTGCCTGACAAAGGGTAAAGATGAGACGACAACGGAAGCAAAGAGAAGTGAGAAAGCAGAAAGTAGAGGCCAGCGAGAGAGATGAGCCAATGCTCTGAAGAGTAACTGCTCAAGTACTTTAGTAATCGACTGCAATCAATGCGAGAGGCAAGAGAAAGGATGATATGGCTGGTATCAAAAGGAAGCCTCTAGAGGGATCTCCGAAGATCCATCCCTGTCCAAACTACAACATCGCTTAGATACTTTACCGTATCTGCAACCCGAAGCATGAGAGCCATTTGTACTGCCGGAGGGGTACTCAACACACAAATACGATTACAAACAAGAGTACACACGTGCAGTCTCGCCATCTCTCCTCCCTTTTTTAAATAAACAAGGAAGTAATTAACATTTTGGGGCAGTTCAGTTCTTCAGTTTCTCGTTGTTGAGGAGCGAAAACAGTTCCTCACTCAGCTCGTTTCCACTTCATTTACTTTGTTTACTCAAATTTCGGGACGGGACGGTATGGGACAGCCTATTTGCATGCAGAAGAACTTTTCCCGACGCTTCTGCTTATTTTTTCGGGTTTTGTTTGTCCCAGCCCCGGCCCCTGCCCTGGGGCTGCACTTTATAAAGTGTTAATTTGCCGAGCCCGAGACTGGCTCAACCCTTCCCCCATTCTCCCATTCGGCGGACAAGCGGACGAGCTGCCTGTTCTTAATTCGAGTAAAACTTTGATTCGATTTCCGTTGCCGAGCCGAGCCGTGCGACAGCTCCTCCGAGGTCGGGTAATAGTGCCCCGTTATGTGCCGCTAAGATATTTATTAATACATTTTATGAACCGATAAAACCGTTTATGGGGCAAGCAAAACGTGTCTCCTCTAATCAAACATTTTATGTGCCACTTTGGATACCTTCGTGGGTACCGTATGCATCCTACCTGTGGCCCACACCCCCCGTGGGGCAGAGTTTGTGTTTGTTTGTATTAAAAATGCATAAACCCATAACCACATAATTAGTTTTTATAAGCGGAGAGCACGTACCGGCCCGGGGCTAATTTTGCATGCGACCTGCCACAAATCCCATTCGTATCCAGACGAATAGTGTTTAACTATGCTTATTTTTATTTAAATAAAGCCCATAAATGTTTATATGGCCTCTGTGTTTGTGCGTCTGAACTAACTTTATGGGCCTCATAAAAAGTGGAGCATGGACTGCCTATGGCATAATCGGGGGTGCCTGCTCAAGATCCGACTTCCTGCCTGCCAGCCTGTCAGTTCCATCCATCGTAGGGTATTGTATGGCCAGCATCAAATCGATAGAGCGATATGACAGATCCGCCAAAGAAACAAGTTTCCGAGAGAGAGAGAGAGAGATCTAATCGAAGCATAACTCAGACAACAAATTAACTTGACCAAAAAACGCTGCCCTGCCCTGTCTCTGGGTCTCTGATTTCATAAAAAATTGTATATGTCAAAGAGAAAAAGTTATAAAATCAGCATGCGTAGCCAAACCGTTTAAAATCAAATGCCAGTCACAGAACCAGCTACAGCTACATCCACAGCTCCAGCCGAAAGTCTGAGAGTGAGACTGAGTGACGACTCCCCCACGGAGAAATTTATTAAGTTGCCGATAAGCATCTAGGGGCCAAGTCACAGAACCGACTTGACCATTGATTGATATGGCAGATACACAAATATCTACTATACGGTCAACAGGCAGCAGGCAACAGGCAGGCCTATCGCAGATGGGCTATGGGTTATGGGCTCTTAATGGGAGAGATGAGCTTACAAAGTTGCGGCTTTGCCATCGACTTGGGTCATTGTTTGTCCTCTGTCATACAACAGTGGTCGTTGTTTCTTTTGGGGCTGCCTCATTTGTGAGTCAAAGTTGGAAATGTTGGCATTTAATAGGCCCTCTGATGATTATGATGATGATGATTTGGACGCTCTGATAAGACCTCTCGTAATGATTAAACACTTTAGTATTGAAATAAAAAAATAAATAAAAACGGACTGGATAGGAAAACAAAAAATTATGAAAATTATGCCTGAATTTCGGCTTTCCGTTCGAGTGTCTGTCTGTCTTTCTGTTCGGGTTTTATTGAAATTTATGCCCGGTGACAGTTGAACCCCTTCGTGGAGGAAATTAACCCGAAAGCTTGGCCATAAAATGCATTAAGTGTGTGGCTGCAGTCCGGCCGCACTCCCCCCAACCCCCCACCTAATACTCGCAGTAATATGCTCTTCCAGAATTATTGTAATATTTTACGATTGCGTTTTTTTATTGTCTTAACTGGGGAATGCAAATGGAAAGGGAAAGGGCAGGGCAGGGCCCGTTGATTGCGCGGACCATGCAGGTTGGCATTTTATTAATGAGATTAATCAATTTTTGTTTTTTTCATTATGAGGACTACTTTGTTCTTTCTATTCTAGTTTGTTCTGCCCCTTTTCCCCCTTTGAGGACGGCATTGGCATCGGCATTGGCATGGTCCCTGGTTCGTAGTCTCTGGTATCTAGTGTCTGGTATCTGGTGGTGTTTTTTACGACGCCTTTCGCTCGGGTCTTGATATTTATGTGGGAGTCTTTGGCATCGGCATCGACATCGACGGTGCGGAGCTATTCAGCTAACGGCTTTTTACGATCTGTCAACGCAGCCCAACGTGTAGAATATATGAGCTGAATTGTCTTTTTTACGACTCCAGCTCATTTGCTTAGCAGCCCCTGCCCCTTGCTCCTGCTCTCGCCCTTGCCACCACTGCTCTGTGGCGCTGCCTGCCAGTCAACAGTTTACACAAACAGCAACAGCAACACAGCCACAGCGACCGGCAAACGGAGCATTTTATGTGCACTACAAAATGTATGAAATGTACTGCTAATAGCAACCTCTCCCCTGTCCCGCTTGGGGCCCCTCTCGGGGGCGTAGATATGTGTAGGCCCTGGGTACCCGCAAGGTGCAAGCAACTAAAAAAGGTGAACCCTAGTTTTACGACCTGCTTTGACTGCATGCACCGCCGACTGACGGTTAGAGCTCGAACATCGGTGGCAAGTGTCCTGGGAGAATAGTTCCTTCAACCAAAATTAAAGGAGTTCTTTTCAATTGAAGGTTTTTCAAGCTTTAACAAGTTTAAGGCTTGAGTAAAACTGCAAAACTACACCTACTATACTCTACATCATTCTACATTCCATTGCTCCCCCAGATGGTACATATGTACATCAGGCCAAGAATTTTGTGTAGTCTAATGAATTACCACAACAGCAAAGGGGCATTCATTTCTTTCTCCGAGCTGGCGGCGGTCCATAAATCACTCCCAACCACAAACACTGCAACTGAAATCCTTGAGAAGATGTAACATTTCCCATAATTTCTTGCAATTTCCGAGCCATTGTTTGGCTGATCGGCCGTAAAACCTCCATTCAAATCAAACCAAACAAAAACCCTGCGGGCCATTTGCCAAACAGCTCCGTCGTTTGCAGTCAATGCAATTTTCTGGTAGCCCGGCCAGCACCCGGCAAAACAAAAAAAAAACGAGGGGATACGTTGTGAGTTGCTGCGGAGTCCGCAACTCTACAGTTATACCCGATACTAAGTCAGTATGGCTCTCCTCCGGCAGACGCCGCTAATATTAAACGACACGACAAGGAGTGCGTGCGAGAGAGACAGAAAATCAGTCTGAGCGTGACGTCGGGTGCTGCGTAGCCAGTGCAAATTGATTTGTTCCTTTTGGCTATAAAAATGATCTGATCTGATCCAGATTCAGCAATCTGATATATATGATAATTATCTATGATTCTGCGTTTTTATACCCGATACTCAAAATGAGTATTGGGGTATATTAGATTTGTGGTGAAAATGGATGTGTGTAACGTCCAAAAGGAATCGTTTCCGACCCCATAAAGTATATCTATTCTTGATCAGCATCAATAGCCGTGTCGATTGAGCCATGTCTGTCTGTCCGTCTGGGTGTGGCGAAATTTTGAAACAATTTCGTCTCGGTCCGATATATTAGAAGTGTGGATACCAAATTTGGTTGCTCTAGCTTTTAAAGTCTCTGAGAACTAGGCGCTAATGTTGTACTCTAAGCAAAGCCAGCTATGCTACGTGTGTGTTAGAGAGAGACAGGGCGAGAAAAAATGAAATTGTTTTCTTGATTCTTGCTATAATAATTATACGATCTGGTTCAGATTTTGCACTACAGAAGATATAGTCATCTTCTACGATTCTGCGTTTTTAGTTTTTTCGTATCGTCGAAATTGTGGATGCCACAGATTTTCGCCCTTTGTGGGGGCGGAAGTGGGCGGGGCAAAGTTTTGAAATATTCTTATAGCAGTGACATATCACAGAAGTCTGGATCCAAAACATCGTTGCTCTCGCTCTTATAGTCTTTGAGCACTAGGCGCTGAAGGGGACGGACAGACGGACAGACGGACGGACGGACGGACGGACAGACGGACTGGCAGACATGGCTCAATCGACTCGGCTATTGATGCTGATCAAGAATATATATACTTTATGGGGTCGGAAACGATTCCTTTTGGACGTTACACACATCCACTTATACCCCAATACTCATTTTGAGTATCGGGTATAAAAAAGGCAATTGAATTCCGGAAATTAACGGAACCGTAAGCCCCCGCCGAACAAGCGACAAACCACAAAAGCGCAGCTACAACAGGGAGAAAGGAAAGAAGAGGGCTGGAGGAAATCGTCGGTCGTAAGTAGTTCGGTGATTGTCCAACCTCTGCTGGGGCCTCATGGCATTGCAGTGGTATGCTGCCTGCTCACAAAGGTCACAAAAAGACATAAACAAACAATGGCCAAGACGGAAAAGATGCTTCTCTGCATCTAGGCCCAGATTTGTGAATGGACAGGACAGGTAGCGGCCTAGACTAAGACGGAGACGGAGATTGAGGCTGAGAATGAGTTTGATGCCTCATCATTGGCCGGCCATCAGGTGGCATGACAATTAAAATTAGGTAACACGGTGAAAATTGGCCGACGCCGCCGCTCTGCTCTGGCCTGCTCCGGATCCGTTCAATCCGCCTTTGAAGAGTGCCGGCCAGAGCATTGTTAGCGCTGATGAAGTAATTTTTCTGCCCGCCATTTAACTAAATATTTTGATTAAAGCTGGCCATCGCCGTCTTTAAGCCAAATCAGTGCGCGGTGAGACTGAACCGAAAGAAAATCAATAGACTTCCGTTACCGCCGCTTTATTTAAATGGCAAGTTCACGCCCGTCCTCATCGTCATAGCCATCGTCGTCGTCGAGGCAGTGGCAGTGGAGGTGGAGGTGGCATTAAAAGTCGGAGTCCCAGTCGATGTCTGGGCTGTCCATTAAAACCAAATTCCTCAAAAAACTTTGCTGTCAGCAGCAAACAATGTCAACATGCCCGAAACATGGGCTGGGAAGGATCTGGGCCTGAGTGTCGTCGCTGCGGACTTCTCGCCGGTCTCTGGTCCCCGGTCTCCGGTCAGCCCTCAAGGAAGCATCGGACGAAATATTTATGCGAAAATTTGTTAGCTTTTCTTGGGGGCCAAACACACAAAAGGGCTAAGCTATACAATTTTGGGGCCATCTATCGCTGTCGCTCAACGCCGCTTCCTACTCCTTTTTTATTCATGAGCACACAAAAATAATACAAATGAAAAGAATAAAAATACAAATTGAAAGGAAAACAAAACACTTTTTGTGTCCCAGGGTCCCGGACTCGCTTTCCCCCCACCACTTATTTTTGGGTGGTTTCCCCGCCCTGCCACTGTTTGTTGGTGTGTTTGTAAGGGGCAAATAAAAATAAATATATTATTTTACACGCTGCCAAGACGCGCGCCAGACGCTGCACAAATCTAATTCAAATTCAGCTGAAGAAGTGGCAAAATAATGTGCGAGCGGGGCGTGCACCAATTGTAGGGGCCGAATTTAGGGAAAGAGTATGGAACATCACGGATAAGCACAGTTTTCTTTTGGTAATGCTTAAAAGTGCAGATACATAGTAACTACGGAAGTGGATCGTAAGCTGCAAGATTTCCGAAAAGCTTTCTAAAGAGAGTCGGCGCGCAGCGCACGCATTTAAGCGAAAGACGTCACGTTTACCTTGACCCAAGAGAGTAGCGTAGCGTAGGGAGAGCATAGATTAAAAGCTTGAACAAAATTTCGCTCAATTGGGCGAAAGATCATCCGATTATGCAGTTAAAGTTCCTAAGATCATCCGATTATGCAGTTAAAGTTTCCAAATATCATCCGATCTTCGAGCTTTTGGTTCGGTACCGCTTAGCTGAACTTGCAGAAGTCGGGCTGGAGTTATTGACTGAGAATCGATTGATTAAAACGGACGTGTTTACTCGGGAATAAATAAATACATATATATATATATAGTTAAAAACCCGCAACTCGATTTTAAGTTTTTAAAAAAGACTTTTATTTTACAACTTAAATATCTTTATGTCACAAGATTTAAATGAATTCCCCGACTTGACTTTGGGTCTGCTTGTCTCAAACGGAACTGATCTCTCTGCTGCTGGCTAGTTTCCATGAGCCCTTCTCTTGGAACTCCCGACTCTGGCTTCGGGCGTTGCTTTCCTCGGCTGCATCTTCGTGTCGGTGGCGTACGTGCCTGGATCGATATTTGGGGATGCGTCGGCTTTGATGAAAGGCATCCACTGCTGGCGATCGGTGTTGCATTACATGACGGAGCTAGGAATGTGATACTCCTTGGTTTTATGTCTAGCTTTGACTGGTCCTCATGAGTGGCGTGATTCTAAAGGATCGATTTCTCGAGAGTGGCGTGATTCTAATGTTGATGAAACAATGTGGTCCATTGTTTATATTATGGGGGGCTCTAGCTTGGAGTATGGGAAGAAACAGTTATTGATTCTTGAGTGGGGTCCTGTTACTTGTGTGGATGGGGTGGATGAATTGTACATAAACATAATGTGTATGGGATGTGGGGAATTATGGATATGTCACTCCCCCAACGTTTGTTATTTGCCTGTCCCTAGGCGATTACCCTCGGGTATAGTGACGGGGTGTCAAGTGCGGTGGCTGAGGTTGATTCCTCTTCTGCTTCTATTATAGGGTTAATACATTTAACCGTGACTCTTTTAGAAGTTTTCTTAAATTTAACAGCTACATAACTTAGTAGTACTAATATAATTATGACAAATGAAATTTTTATAATGGTATTTCCTTCCGCTATGATTTCTTGGTTTACACAATTCTGGTTTAGCGTTGTTTTTGGAAGATTGCATGTGATTAGTATATTGGGTTCAATAAAGTTTATTTGAAAGTTTTGAAAAGTTTTGGAATATGGACATTTAGTGGGAATTTGCATTAAAATTCCTTTTATACAATTGTCATTGGTTTTCAATCTAGTTTCTTTAACAAATACTTCTTCATTTTTTATGTAGTACTTGTCGTATGTCATATCTGTTAACATGTTATTTAATTCGTCTGGATACGGAACGATTTTATAGATTGGTACTTTTGTAATGTCTTTGGGAATGTTGGAAATTATTAGAATTTCGTTGGTATCGGATTTTAGCCATGTGGAGGTTTTTATATTTAGTATTTTCTCAGAATTTATTTGTTCCAGGTAGTCTTGTTTTAATAATTTTGGATTAAATATACCGAGCCTAGTTAATTGCTTACCTAGTTCTATATCTTCGATATATTCTGTGAAATGTTGTAGATTGAATATCAAAATTTCTATTTGTTGATTCCTGTCTTTTTCTTCATTTAGTTTGGTTATAACGTTTATTCCGCTATTAACTGCATCTATTACCAAATTTAGTTCATTCATTTGAATGCTATGGCTGGCTAAATTTTCTATTTTTTGTTCCAAATCGACTTTATCTTCCTGATCTAGTGTTCCAAAGAGATATTTGTAGGCTGTTCCTACTATATTGATTAGGCCTCTTTTATTTCTTTTGGTTATTTTTAGCGCGTTCATTTCTCTTTGCAATTTATCTACTAGATATTTTATTATGGATTATTTGGATAATGTCCTGGAATTTAGTGGCTTGCATTAATACATTTTGGTATAGTTCTTCGGTTTTAGTTACATTAACAGTTAGATAATGGTATTCGTAATTGATAGGTATGTTAATCGATCCAGTTTTGAATATCATATATCCGTTTTGGGATTTTATAGGATTTATTTCTATGTTTTGGCCCTGTGCCATTACGATGGTAATTATGAGGAAGATGAGGATTTTAATTGTGTTGAAGTTCGCCGATTCCATTAACTTCCTCGGTTTCTCTGGAATTATTATATTTGCTTCTATTAGATTTCTTCTTTTTCTTGAATTTTGATTTATAATGAGTTATTTTCCTACCCCTATTCTTTTCTTCATAATGTTTTTCGTCTACCTGTCTAATTTCGCCCGTCCTTTTGAAAGGATTTGTTACCTTAGACTTAACTAGAGGTGATAGTTTATAGCGGGTATCTACTTCATACTCTATGCGGTTTTTATTTAATTGAGTGATTTTATTCACTTTATTTAGTTGGATGTCATAATCAGGTGAGCCTGCATAAATGAATATATCAGCTGGTGTCCTATTTGTGGTATTATGTTTGGTTTTATGATTATAAGTATAAACAATTAATTCAAACTTCGTGAATCTATCTTCTGGGTTATCCTCGCTAGATATTATTCTTAATTTTTCATTTACTGTTTTATGAAATCTTTCTACGTCAGATATTCCATTTTTGCTGGAAGTGATCTCTATTTTGACGTTTTCCGCATTCAGCCATGCTTGCAATGCTGTGCACATAAAAGCTGAATCTTTATCGGCTTTGATTTCAATTGGTTTCCCCATCTCGTTAAAAACTTTCATGATGGCTCTTTTTGCTTCCAACCAGTCACGACTTTTTACTTCTACAAGAGTGGCAAACTTCGAGTATACGTCAATACATGATAGGAACTGTTGGTTACCAACCATATAGAAATCTATGACGTATTTCTCTCTGATGTTCAGTATTTCCGGTGTAGTTTCGAATGCCAACTTCGTATTTCTATGCTCTGTTTTGGCAATATTACAAGTAGGACATTCGTTTATGATGTTTTGGATTAGTTTTTGATAATCCGGGTAATAGTATTTTCCCCTAAACCAATTGACGGTTTTCTCTATCCTTGGATGGAGTAAGCCTTTAAGATTCTTTAATATGGTTTCTTTAAATTCAGCGTAATTCTGAATATCTAGGAGTTTCGTGCTTGATTTAATAGCTTTGGTTATATTGTTAGAATTAATGATTTCTAAATAGGCTTTTTGGAATGGAGGAAAATCTATTTCGTTATGGAAATATAATGCGCTCTTTTTGGTGCATAGATATTCCTTTATTATATCCTTCGCTAAGGTGTTGGTCATTTCCTTATACGTGATCTTGATGATTAGCTTATGAAAATAACGAATTGTTTCTACCTTATCTTCATTGCCTTTTATTAGCTCAATTTGCCGATTGTAATAGTTAATTGGTCTTTCCGTGATAGCAATGTGATTTAGATTGTCTTCCTGTGCGCTATGTACAGTTGCACCAACGCTATTGGAAGCTTCTCCAAGGAGATTTTCATTAATCTTTACCCTTGATAAGGCATCAGCTACATGATTTTCTTTGCCTGGTAGATATTTCCTTTTAAAATCAAACTCATTCAGTTTTATTTTCCACCTTTGTAATTTCATATTTGGCTCCTTGAGGTTGTTCAACCAAATCAAGGGTTTATGATCGCTTTGTATCTCGAATGTTCTACCGAACAGGTATGAACGGAAATACTTGGTTGCCCATACGATCGCTAATAATTCCTTTTCGATGGCTGAATAGTTTATTTTATGTTCATTTAGGGTTCTGCTAGCGTAGCAGATCGGTTTGTGTTCTTGTGACAAAACCGCTCCCAATGCTATGTTACTAGCGTCGGTTGTTACCGTGAACATTTTGTCAAAGTCTGGGAACGCAAGGATAGGGTCTGAGGTGATGAGTACTTTTAGTCTCTCAAATGCCTCGACGTACTTTTCTTCCTTGGGGTCAACGACAGCACCTTTCTTTAGTTTGAGTGTCATGGGTTTTGCTATGTTTGCAAAATTAGGAATGAATTTCCTGTAGAACCCGCACAGACCTAAGAATGACTTTATTTGTTTAGTCGTTTCTGGTATTGGAAATTTGACAATGGCAGAGATTTTGCCTGGATTTGGTACTATTCCTTCAGTAGTGACTACATGACCTAGGAATTCAGTTTCCTTTTTCATGAATTCACATTTATCCATTTGTAGCTTCAAGTTGGCGTCTCTCAACTTTCCAAATACTCTCCTTAGTGACAACAAGTGTTCTTCCAATGAAGTGGAAAATATAATGATGTCATCTAAGTATACAAAGCAATCTTTGAAGATTAACTCTTCTAGCAGATTGTTCATACATCTTTGGAAGGTAGCTGGGGCAGTGGTTAGCCCAAAGGGCATACGAGTGAACTCGTAATGTCCATTCTTAGTGGAGAACGCAGTTTTGGGGATTGAGCTAGGTTCCATGGGTATTTGATGGAAACCTTTTGCTAAATCGATTGTCGTAAAATACTGACATTTACCTAGTTTGTCTAGGATTTCATCCATTCGTGGAGTTGGGAATTTGTCCTTAACTGTTATTTCATTTAGACTTCTATAGTCTACTACCATTCGATATTTTTGCTTTCCTGAAGCATCTATCTTCTTCGGAATCATAGATATGGGCGAGCAGTAAGGAGAATTCGACTTTCGAATTATTCCCTGCCTGAGCATATCTTTGATTTGCTGGTTTACCTCCTGATCATGTATCTGGGCATATTTGTATGGTCGTCTGTAGACCGGGTCTTCATGTTGAGTTTTGATCTCGTGCTTGATTGTACTTGTGAAACTCAAATTGTCACCTTCTCTGTACTGCACATCTTTAAACTCATATAAGACCTTCTTTAACTCTTCCCTCTCTTCATCGTTTAAGTGTTCCAATCTTAATTGATTACATTCCCTTAATTCACTGTCTAGAGCGGAAGCGAAGTATTGATCTCCTTCTGGAGATGGGTCAAGGCACTTAGGTGCGATCTTCTCTTCTTTTGTAGAGGGATCAGTGCACTTCTGTGCGGTCTTGCCGGCTTCAATAGCTTCTCCACTCTGAATGATTGGGTACGACCTAGCTCCTAGTGTTACAGTGTCATTTCTGTAATCGATGACGGCTTTACTTGCCATCAAGTATTCTCTTCCTAATAAAATATCATAATTTTCGGAAAAGTTATGTATGTAGAACTTTTGTTCGGACGGACATGTTTTGTTCGCATTCCTCATTATACTCTTAGTTAAACGGACAGGTCCATTGATGGTATGGACCGTAAGGTTATCGTCTTTTATCTCGGAATCTGTATAATTTTCTTTCATGATGTTGATCGATGATCCCGAGTCAGTGATACACCTTAATATTCTTTTATTAATGGTAATGTTTATATAGGGTCCTCCTCGGTTTCTTCCGAGGCGGCTTGATGAAAATTTACGTCCATCTTCGTTTGGCCACTCTGGCTCTCCCTCCCTCTTTTAGTAGGTTGGTTGGGTCCACTCCCACTAGCTTGGTTTTGAGATATTTGCTGATTGAATGGATTCTGAGCCCTACCTTGATTCAAGGAATTTTTGAACTCATTGTATAATCCAGGATTTTGGGAATTTTGATTTTGATTTGTTCGATTAGTCTGACCTGTTCCAGATGAACTCTGAGTTTGATTGTGATAGTTAGTAGTATTATAATTTGGATAATCGTTTCCAACATTCTTTCGATTTGATTGAGACGATTTCGATTGATCTTTATTTGTACCTGAATCTGTTGTACTAGCTTCGTACAATCCTTCTTCTTGTGCTGCCTTCTTAAGATTAGACAATGTGGTAATATCTTTTCTTGCTAAGGTCATGAACATTCTGTCAGGAAGTTTTCGAGTAATGACATCTTTAATTGTGTTGTTCAAAGCGTTTTTATAAATGACATTATTTCTGGTATGTTTTCTAAGTTTAGCTTATTGTTTATTAATAACGCTTTTATCTCTAATTCTTCTATAAACTTACGAAGACTGCCGTTGAATCTGGTGGTGTATAGTTGTCGTAAGAGTTCTTCATATGGTGTGTGATTTTTGAACTCGTTGATCAGCGCCGTCTTCAGTTCGAGCCACGTGTTGGGTTGTATCATTTGCGATATGCGTTGTGCCTCTCCTGACAGTTGGATCTCGGTCGCTCCAAATAGGATCCTTTGTTGGCGAAGATCTTCAGTTGGATATAATCCGCATACATATTCGATTCGTTTGATAAATGAGCTTAGCTGTCCAGATGAACCGTCATAGGCAGGTATTTGTCTGATCGACAGCAGTGCCTGGTTCAAGTGGATTTCGCTCAATGATAGTGGTGGTAACGCCATGTTGTTGGTGTTGATTGGGTTTTGTTTTCTTTTCAGTAGTTTTTAACTTTATTTTGGTTCACTTGTAAGTTTTTTGATTTTGTATTTTGTGTTTCACTGTTCTTGGTGGATCACTATCTCCGCTTACTTCAGTTCACTTAATTTTAGTTTTGCAAATCGTATGTGCTCGTAACACATAGGTTCTTTGGCGGATTTCACAATTTTATTAACGATTCCGGGATTACGTGATCACAGTAATTAGAAATTACACAAGCTGACCATTCCGAAATATAGGAGTTAATTTTAAACGAAATCCTACCGACTGCGCCAGTTAAATATCCGCAACTCGATTTTAAGTTTTTAAAAAAGACTTTTATTTTACAACTTAAATATCTTTATGTCACAAGATTTAAATGAATTCCCCGACTTGACTTTGGGTCTGCTTGTCTCAAACGGAACTGATCTCTCTGCTGCTGGCTAGTTTCCATGAGCCCTTCTCTTGGAACTCCCGACTCTGGCTTCGGGCGTTGCTTTCCTCGGCTGCATCTTCGTGTCGGTGGCGTACGTGCCTGGATCGATATTTGGGGATGCGTCGGCTTTGATGAAAGGCATCCACTGCTGGCGATCGGTGTTGCATTACATGACGGAGCTAGGAATGTGATACTCCTTGGTTTTATGTCTAGCTTTGACTGGTCCTCATGAGTGTCGTGATTCTAAAGGATCGATTTCTCGAGAGTGGCGTGATTCTAATGTTGATGAAACAATGTGGTCCATTGTTTATATTATGGGGGCCCTAGCTTGGAGTATGGGAAGAAACAGTTATTGATTCTTGAGTGGGGTCCTGTTACTTGTGTGGATGGGGTGGATGAATTGTACATAAACATAATGTGTATGGGATGTGGGGAATTATGGATATGTCACTATATATATTTAGCCAACGAACAGTTCTGGCATCTACGCCATACCTCTTGAGTTGAGTTTCAATTAAGACCGAGAATCAAGAGATTTACCCAGGAAAGCAGTGTAAAGAAAAACCTAGCTGGTATGTCCGTGATTAGTTTGGAAAGTGTTCGTGGTAATATATATATATAAGAATTTGTGTTTTAGGACGGCGGCCCGTAGCCACGGTACTGCTCGTGCGATCATCAGTTGCATAGGAGTGCATATACGGTGTGGTCTACGAGAGTTGTGGGGCTGATCGAAAAGACAAGTAGTGAACCCGCGGGAAAACACCGAACAGCGAGACCTGCAGCTTGGCGTTGTCTGTCGAAAGCCTCAACAACCGTGTGGATGCACGGCGAAAACCAAGAGGCACCTCCGGAACTTTATTTTTGGCGTCATTGATGCCACCCGTTATCGAGCCTCCAATGAAAGTGTAGTCCGCAGACAGACGTCGAGTCGGATCGGCAACCTGAAGTCAAGCTAAGGAGCTAATGTACCCCATCGTCAACTGATTTAGCTGCGCCAGCGACACCTAATAATGAACTCGAATTGATTGCATTATTGTTGGATACTTCCGGCAGCGCAGTCCTACTCAGCCTGGCTGACATGTCTCTCGACCACGTCAATATAGGATCGTAGTTACTCGTTGATGTAACACACGCCACTTTTTCCTCTAGATTTCATGTGCCAGGCTAAAACCATTCTCTTTCGTCACACGATGTATACAGTTTTATAGTTAGTTATGTAACACAGCCAACATAATGGTTTTTGGAAACTAATGGGTATGAGAGCAACATTAATTTTTCTTAAGATTACAAAGCAGTACACTCTAGTACGCTCACGTGCATATATACTCGTATTAAATATCTTTTCTTTTCCTTAGAAGTATACACCAACGTCATCATTGAGCTCAACGATCACGGATGGAATAAACGGTACTAGCCTACCAAAAGCGCTGTGAGTTTGTAAATAAGAACAAGTACATATATGCACTGAGCTGGGAAGTAACCTGCGTGTTACATATATTTTTATACCCGATACTCAAAATGAGTATTGGGGTATATTAGATTTGTGGTAAAAGTGGATGTGTGTAACGTCCAGAAGGAATCGTTTCCGACCCCATAAAGTATATATATTCTTGATCAGCATCAATCGCCGAGTCGATTGAGCCCTGTCTGTCTGTCCGTCTGTCCGTCCGTCCGTCCGTCCGTCCGTCCGTCCGTCCGTCCCCTTCAGCGCCTAGTGCTCAAAGACTATAAGAGCTAGAGCAACGATGTTTTGGATCCAGACTTCTGTGATATGTCACTGCTACAAAAATATTTCAAAACTTCGCCCCGCCCACTTCCGCCCCCACAAAAGACGAAAATTTGTGGCATCCACATTTTTAAAGATACGATAAAACCAAAAACGCTGAATCGGTGAGGATGACCATATCTTCTACAGTGCAAAATCTGAACCAGATCGAATAATGATTATAGCCAGAATCAAGAAAACAATTTCATTCTTTCTCGCTCTGTCTCTCTCTAACACACAGGTTTCATGGTCGGTTTTGTCAATTGCAAATTATGAGTTCAAGGATCTCAGAACCTATAAGAGCCAGAGCAACCAAATTTGGTATCCACACTCCTGTGATATCGGACCTTGACCGTTTCGTGTCCAAATTTCGCCACACCCCCTTCCGCCCCCGCAAAGGACGAAAATCTGGGGCATCCACAAATCTCAGAGACTATTAAGGCTAGAGTAACCAAATTTGGTATCCGCACTTCTGTTAGATCTCACTATAAAACGCCACCCTTTTCCGCCCCCACAAAGGACGAAAATCTGTTGCATCCACAATATTGCACATTCGAGAAAACTAAAAACGCAGAATCATAGATAATGACCATATCTATCAGATTGCTGAATCTGGATCAGATCAGATCATTTTTATAGCCAAAAGGAACAAATCAATTTGCACTGGCTACGCAGCCCCCGACGTCACGCTCAGACTGATTTTCTGTCTCTCTCGCACGCACTCCTTGTCGTGTCGTTTAATATTAGCGGCGTCTGCCGGAGGAGAGCCATACTGACTTAGTAACGGGTATAACTGTAGAGTTGCGGTCTCCGCAGCAACTCACAACGTTCCCCCTCGTTTTCTATTGGTATCACCTTTATATATCCGTAACCATAATGTATTGGTACCTCTCACCCCTTTAGAATCTGCTGCCCATATATGCTGGTCATTTTTAAATCTTTAAAATCAAGGTGGTGGGATGATAACTGTTTAACGTTATTCAAGGGTCTATACGGTCAGGTTTCCTGTATAGCATAGGTTGGGAGGGTAGAGAAGATAGAGATTCTCACTAACACCGGAGTTTCTCATCATTTGAGTAGAGTAATTGATAAGTATGTCTACACTTTCCACAACCAACTTGTTAGTCCCATAACCAATTCCTTGCTCCGGTTAAACCTGGATTCTGTTGTTAGTTTTATGTTTCGTTCTTCTTTTTTTTTTAATTTTTAAATGTGCACCTAAAACATTATGCGAGTGTGTGTCTAGCTAGAGGTGCACACGAAATCTCTTCATACTAGTATGGGTAAACGACAGCTATCCCACACCTGCACGCTACATAATTGGCGCCCAACGTGGGGCCCGAAGGGACATGATCTCTCGTAAAGTTGGTACTTAACTTTAGTACCAGAGGCATGTCATTCTGGGGCTAGGCTCCACCATAGCTCTATATTCCATCCAAAACAATAATTCTCTGGTAATGCCATACTGATAGATCTCTCCGGGGGGGGGAGTACGACAGCTGTTGCCTACGGAATCTACGACTATTTTTCATGGTTGGAAAAGTCGACCTATGTATAATCTGTTGTCTCTTACGCCGGATGGACTAGCTTATATAGGTAGTTACAATATGCTTATATCACGATATAGGACTCCACCAACGAGATAACTAAAGATGTTGACTTAGGGAACTGCGGGAGTTATTCAAAAGACGGATACTCCGACTCAAAGTTATATTCATTAAATTATCTCGAGCTTGGCTGTAGAGATTCCCTTATCAAATTCTAGCTTGTGTTAGGAAAAAGTCACAGATTTTAGGAATCACGATCGTCTATTTATGATAAGTAGAGACTGTCCATTATCTGGACTTATACCTTCGAAACTGGTAATAGAACTGGCCAACATACCCAACTTAATTACTCAACTATTCAAATGGAAACGTACAGTTAGTAGTAGACCACCTAGATCATGCCTGGAGAGGGCGAACATATTAATTATTTACCGACGGAAATAAGAAACATTTCATATTCATTAACTCATATTTGCATATTAGTTTCATAATTTTATTTTCATTATTATTATTTTTTTTTTAATTTATTATTATTAAGAAATTCATACAAATCATTTCGGTCCACCGTAGTAATGAAAATTTAGCTTCGGCATTGATCAACCAAGACTCGTTTTGCATTATTTGCCAGGGAAATTTGCGGCAAGACCAGTTGATAGCTACCACGTCTTGTCACCACCGATTTCATAATACGTGCGTATGCGAACATTTGAAAAGCGATGCATTTGCGTAAGGCAAATCTCACGATTAATATAGCCAAGTCAAACTTTTGTATACGGGAGATTAAATATCTGGGGTTCATAATAGGTTATGGTCAGTTAAAGACAGATCCGGGGAAAATAAAATCCATAATGGAGTTCCCGATCCCAAAAACCGTGAAACAGATAAGAAGATTTCTAGGACGTTCTGGATGGTACAGACGCTTTGTCGATAACTATGCCACCGTCAGCTACCCCTTAACGGAACTACTAAAAAAGCATCAACCACTTAAGTGGAACGCATCAGCCGAAGAAGCTTTCAATAAACTCAAATCCTGCTTAACATCTGCTCCAATCCTAGCCACCCCCGATTTTAAGAAACCCTTTTTGTTAATATGTGACGCAAGCACTTTTGGTTTGGGCTGCGTACTAGCTCAATTAAACGAGGAAGGGATAGAGTTACCTATAGCTTTTATGTCCGAGAAACTTTCCAAGGCGCAACGAAACTATTCGGTCACCGAACTCGAGTGCTTGGCAGTGATTAAAGGAATAAAGAAGTTTAGAGCTTACGTAGAAGGACAGGATTTCCAAGTTATAACGGACCATGCGTCCCTACAATGGCTTATGACGCAAAAAGATTTGTCAAGTCGCTTGGCCCGCTGGGCTATAAAATTACAGGGATTTAATTTTCAAATATCACATCGTAAAGGGTCCGAAAACGTAGGGGCCGACGCGTTGTCACGCCAAGATGACCCCGAGGTACGAGAGTTGAACGGCAACGGACCCATAGTCGACCTTACTTCTACAGAGTACATGGATCTAATAGAACACATAAGGCTTAATCAACTTAAGTTACCCGATTTGAAGGTTGACGATAATTTGGTGTATAAAAGAACCGAACCATCCTCAGGGGACGCGGATAGCAGATAAACAAACTTGGAAGCTTTGGATTCCATCAGGTCTTACCAGCGATATAATTTCCAGGGCTCATGTGCCCTGTGAAAAGGTACTTGTTTTGGGCAAAAATTGTTACACAAATACGAGCCTATTGTAGTGGCCAGTTGTGACTCTAAACCTCCAGAGAACAGCTTGGGAAGTACGGCCCTCGCGTTTAACATTAACTCTGCTCTATACAAAAACAAGATAAGAGATCAATTACAAGAGAGCAGTAGTTAAAGCTTCCATTGAAGAGCTTAATGTCTAATTTAGAGAAGCAGCGTGGATCTGTGGGAGTTATGTTTTAAAGCTTTACTAGAAATCATACGATTACTCCGTTAGTCGTGGAAGCTATGTGTAAGCTTTGCTTAGCATCGTACGATTACTCCGTTATCTAGGGAAGCAAGGTGTAAGCTTTGTCTAAAATCGTACGATTACCCCGTTGGTTGTGGAAGGTAAAGTTCCGATCGTAAGGGCTAATGCAAGTAATAGAACTTCTGGCTAGATCATTGCTATAGTGAAGCTGTGCGAATTCGGATGTGTCTTTTTATACAAATATATAGATCCAAGTGAATTTGAAAACGTTGTGCAATCAAACACGTGCCAAGTAAATTGAAGTTCTGGTGGACTACATTATTCCTTTTGGATTAAGAAAAAATAAAAGGTATTTGGACCTTACAATAGTGACACAGCTTTAACAGTCTCGTATCATAGGGCTGGAAATCTTACTACATTCGACACTGGGAAAGAAAAACCAATTGACCCCCCCCTCCAAGAACGAGGTCGTCAAAGTCCATCGATTTCTTAGTAGATCTGGGAAAGACCTCGGATTTCCCAGGAACCAGCATCTACATAAACCAACGATAACTACAACCAAATAAACCAGAAAGAGCCGTCCGAAGATATACTAGAGTGAAACCCGAAGTTATGTGGAGGCATACTTGAGCTGAAGTACATTTTGGAGTAAGACGAGAAGAATAGTTTTCTTCGTCACCCTTCTCGCTTATGAATTAAGCGCGCGGCTAAGGCTTTCGCATGTAGTTCTTCGCAATGTGTGGAGTGGCTCTCAAACTGTGAAAATAAAACATTATTCTGCGGCGATCCACACTGCCGTTTAATAGTCGTCGTGTGAAAATGTACCAAAGTATTAGTTTTGAGTCTCGTCATGAGATTTTCCATTTATTAAAGATTAGGCTACGCACTAACTATTTTTTTATTGTCTAGATTTAAAAAGAAAAAAAAAAAAAACCAATAATGTATATAATTACCCATAATTAGAAATTAGCGCAAATGAAAACCACATTTTTTTAAGATCCGCCGTTGAGTGGCAAATCGTCGTCGTACGGGTATGGAAATGGAAAGAAAATCGGTGTTTCATCCGAATTAGAAGTGAAGACCTGTATATTCATAATTTTTCTCCCTTCCTCAGAATATGTTCCTACGTCGCCCCTTGAGCTCAACGGACACGCCGGATAATTCGTATAAAGTATGAGTGAGTTACGAAACTTCCTTAAACGGAATTCTCGAGTATTTTCGAAATATATATCTGTCTTATAAAACTTCTATTCCGGTATATAAAACAACCATATCCGTGCCATAATTTAAAGCGGATCGGCTACTAATTTCTCTTTCACGTTTGCCTTCTAGTTATATAATTATCATATTTTTCTCTTCTTTCCAGTTTAATTTCTTTTACGCCATATTCTCTACACATAAGTCCTATATACATATATACATATAACTAGGTATAACTGGATACTATTTCCTCCTTCTTTATTTAATTACTTTATGCTAAGTTTATACTTATCTGGAAAACCATGAAGTCCAAACCCTTAAATTTTGAATTATTAAATAATAATTAGTAGATAATAATGGAACATTAAACCTTTCGTGTTTGTCCTGAGTAGAGCCTGAGGAAGTCCGATGATCAAATAGAGATGCGCTCGATTAGGGTTATGCTGTAGATTAAACGGCATACAAAGGTAGGGAGGGTAGAGAAGGGGTCAAAGTCATCTGAGTTCCCCAAGAGCGACGGAATATAGCCTGACTATTTGTCGGTAGTCGGTTAAACAGTTAGTTAAAATTCACATTCTTTTCTTTTTGATTTCTTTTGTAGAGTTCCTTTTGAACATTAAATCAAGTGTACCTAAAACATCTTTGCGAATGTGTTCGTATAGCAGATAGGAGAGTAGGAAAGATCCCACGACATTCCGGCGAGCTAGTTAGAGCATAGCTAGAGGTACACGTTCCGAAATCCTGCTATACTATTGGTGTCTGACCGTCAAAAAAAGTATGTACACCCTCCATCCGTACATACAATCTCACACCTCTACGAATATGAATTTCTGGCACATTACATAGATTGGCGCCCAACGTGGGGCCAGAGTACGAGTTACTACTGGTTAAAACCCCCAAAAACTTTGCTCGTTGCAATTTTAAATTCCACATTAAAATTAATACTTCCCGTCCAACTACTGTAACGGAGGATATTGATGGAATTTTGGGTTTAAGATTCTGAGTTTCGGAATACCTAACCAAATAGAATCCGCCAGGTAGCAAGGGATGGAAACTGATTTTTTTTTTGTTACCAGAATTAATTTGCGAATATACGACAGCTATTCACAAAGGCGGATAGGTCGGCCAAATTATAATAGGATAACCCCAAAAGAGTTTATGAGGGAAGAGTATCGATGGCTTTCGGAAGTCTAATTTTCTAGATATAGATTTGGAAATTAGCCATTGCCAAGGTTACTGACCACATAAACATACCATAGACCAATTTAGATTTCATTGAGGTTATATTCCGGCGACAAGAGAAAGCGTATATCGGACGGAGTCAAGCTCGAAAAGGACAAATATTGGGTATTTAGGACAATTTGGTAGAATTTATTGAAGCTTTGGTCCTATAATTAGGGATTTCCACATTTAGTGATCAGAACTCGTATTACTGGGTTACCTTAACATGTCACCAGTACAACGTACCCCAGGGGGCAAGGCGTCGGGTGACGTGGACGGCCAGGTCTGTGGTATATGTCAAGAAGCCATAAGAAGAAGTCAACTAATATGTACTGCATCTTGTGGGCACAGGTATCATGATACTTGCATGAAAGAATTCGTGAAAAATAACAGAAATTGCCCCGTATGTAGGGCGGAGTTGAATCCGGAGGAACTTTCGTTTGATGAGAATACTCTAGCAGCCGAATTAACACCCGACATGGGTTCGGGTATAGTGCCGTTAGAAGGGGAATCCAACCCGGAGTCAAACGCTTCAGAGAGAGGACTTCAAAAGTCAAGAGGGGCAAGGCCTAAACAGGGACGGGGAACTACATCGCGCAGAGGGATGCATACTAGGTTGCAGTCTCAACAATTTCGGGATAATTCTTTGGGCAGTTTCAGCCATAGGTCGGGCGAAGGAGATATGTCGGAAAGAACCCTTGAGGTTATACAAGCCCTGATAAAAGGTGAGCAGAAAGATATGATGGTGGAGCTAAGTTCATTCGTTAAGAATTTGATCGAAGAAAATCTACGCGGACAATTAGGTAGGATGACTATAGCTTCAGATAGCACGCCTGTGCAAGCGACAAGGCAAAATCACGAGCCTAATATAACAGGAAACTCGTTGTCTTCAGAAAATGAAAGGGAAAGGGGATTACCACATCCAAATGTCTCTAACAGGGCAATAGCTCCTGGGAAGGCCGCTAATATCTTAGCCAGTTGGCGACTAAAGTTTGACGGATCCAAAGACGCTATGCACGTCGACGAATTCCTGTACAGGGTTCGTTCACTTACATCCTCCACTTTAAATAACGATTACGAATTACTCTGTGACAATATGCATCTGCTTTTCTCGTCTAAAGCCAGCGATTGGTTTTGGAACTTCCATAGAAAGAACCCACAGTTTTCTTGGCAAACTTTTTCTGCCTCATTTAGACAACGATTCGATGATGCTAAAGATGATTTCGACTTGTGGGAGTTGATTAGAAAACGCCGTCAGAGAGAGGGTGAATCGTTTGACGATTACCAGACGGCCGTCGAAGAATTAGTGTCCAGGCTCTCACACGAGGTTAGCGAAAATAAGTTAGTAGACATTTTAAAACGTAACGCAAAAACGGCCCTCAGATATGAACTCTTGCATCTCAAAATCAGCGATCGAACTGGCCTGAGAGAAGAAGTTCGCAAGCATGAAAACTTCTGTAAAGACAACCATAACCCTTTTCCACGAGGTAAATTCAGCAAACCGAATGTAGCAGAAATACTTACGGACAATGAAGATATGGAGGAAGAAGACGTTTCGCAGATTTATCGTAAGAAACTAGTATGCTGGAACTGCGACCAAGAAGGGCATCGTTTTGATGATTGTTTAGGAGAAAGGCGAATTTTCTGCTATGGGTGTGGTGCTAAGGATATTTATAAACCTCGATGCGTCAAATGTAACCCAGCGAAAAACTTGAAACGGGATGTACCGACCGGAGCCCAGTCAGTACATCCGACCAAGAACAGCAACTAAACGAAAGTAAACCAACTACCTTAAGAGGGCTTTCCGAAGGGGTAGTTGACGTAAAACCGGATATGATACTACACCAAATTTGTACAGGTATAGATGTAGCGACTCAAACGATGGAGAGCAAAGAGTTAGATTCAGAAAATGTGAATACGTGGTTTAAATTGATAGTTAAGCCCAAACGATCGACGGTCCGGAGACGAGCGTTCTGGAAAAAGGTCCAATCTGTTCGAAAACGTTTAGTCTCAGCAGTTATTCTGAGTTCAGATAACCGATTGTACACGGAGGTAATGATCGAAGGGCAAACTTATAAGGCTTTGCTGGATTCAGGAGCAACCATTAGTTGTTTGGGTGGGAGAGCAGCAACCTTTTTAGCACATCACCCACAGTCTCAGAAGTGTTTGGGAACCATACGCACTGCCAGCAACGAAGCTTGTACCGTAGTGTCCAAATTGGTGGTCCCGATTGAATTCCGTAAAATAGTTAAGGAAGTAGAGTTCTTTATCATACCAGATTTAAAGCAAGATGTTTATTTAGGAGTTGACTTTTGGAAAGATTTCGGTCTTCTATCCCAATTATTGACCCGAGAAGGAACTGTGAGCTGTTTGGAGAATAGAGACGACACGATTATGAAGGAAACGCCTAAAATGCATTCCCTAAATGAAGAACAAAGGAACCAATTAGAGGCGGTAATAAGAACCTTCCCGTCATATGAATGCGACGGACTAGGTCGTACACACCTAATTCAACATTCTATGGTAATCAATGCCAAAGTACCCGTCAAACAACGACATTGGCCCATTTCCCCCGCGAAAGAGAAAGTGATGTTCGAAAAAGTAGAGAAGATGATTAAGCTGGGCGTGATAGAACCTTCAAATAGTCCATGGAGTAGCAATTGCGTCCTAGTAAAGAAAGGGAACAAGAATAGGTTATGCCTTGATTCTCGAGAGATCAACAAATATACCCGAAAAGATGCATACCCCCTTCCCCATATAGATGGGATACTCAGTCGATTGCCACCTGCCAAATACATAACGGGACTCGATATGAAGCATGCTTATTGGCAAATTCCCCTAGAGGAGTCTTCACGCCAATACACCGCGTTTACCATACCTAACCGACCGCTGTATCAATACAAAGTTATGCCTTTTGGTCTAACCAATGCCTCACAAACCCTCTGTCGTTTAATGGATAAGGTAATACCTGCTAACTTGCGTACGAGAGTGTTTGTTTACCTCGATGACTTACTAATTTTATCAGACGATTTCGAATCCCATTTAATGTTACTGAGAGAAGTTGCAGTACACTTACGAAAGGCTAATCTTACGATAAACATTGCCAAGTCGCACTTTTGCATGCGTGAGATTAAGTATCTGGGGTTCATCATTGGATACAGACAGGTAAAGACGGATCCGAGTAAAATTGAACCTATTAAAGAATTCCCCGTTCCCAAGACGGTGAAACAATTGCGACGATTCCTTGGTCTTGCTGGGTGGTACCGTCGTTTCGTCGACAATTATGCAACGGTAAGTTGCGCCCTCACAGAACTATTAAAGAAACCGAAAGCGTATGCGTGGAACCCTTTGGCCAATCAGGCATTTGAAAAACTTAAACAGTGCCTGACGTCAGCTCCCATTTTGTCTACTCCTGATTTCTCAAAACCCTTTTTGCTGTTATGTGATGCTAGTACTGTAGGAATTGGTTGTGTGTTAGCTCAGAAACACGAAGAAGGAGAAGAATTACCCGTAGCATTCATGTCCGAGAAGCTATCTAAAGCTCAGAAAAACTACTCAGTCACGGAATTAGAATGTTTAGCGGGGATAAAGGGAATTAAAAAGTTTCGTGCTTATGTAGAAGGTCAGGCATTCGAGGTGATAACCGATCATGCCTCATTACAATGGCTTATGCGTCAGAAGGAGTTGTCTGGTAGATTAGCTCAATGGGCCATAAAACTACAGGGATTCTCTTTTGAGATAACGCACCGGAAGGGCTCACTAAACGTGGTAGCGGATGCCCTATCGCGTAAAGAGGAAATTACTGTTTCTGAAATGGAAGAGCAGGGTCCGATAGTTGATCTATCTGCCGCAGAATTTAAATCACCAGAATATATGACCTTAATTGATAATATTCGCGCTAAGCAAGACAAATTACCAGACTTGAAGATTCTCAATGATTTTGTCTACAAAAGAACCGAACCTGATCAGGGAAATAATGGTGTAGATAATCTATCTTGGAAATTGTGGATTCCTAGGGAACTCACCCAAGGTGTAATCTCACGGGCCCATGACCCGCCCAATGCCGCCCACAGTGGAGTAGGGAAAACCATCGAAAAGATTAAAAGATATTTGTTTTGGCCAAAAATGAACAAGCAAATACGTGAGTATGTAGCTCATTGGCAAAGACTATGAGTTGCTTCGCCACTTAAGACTCTTATCGGAGGATAGCCGCATTAGTTATCCGGAAGCACTACAAATTATTCGCGAATCGGCAAAGAAAAGGGTGAAAGAGTCACATGAACAAAATGCTAGGCGATATAATCTACGCTGTCGGAAAGTAGAGTTTAAGGTTGGAAAGCCAGTACTTGCCCGCAATTTCTGCCAAAGCAATGCTATTAAAAAGTTCAATGCAAAGTTAGCGCCGGTTTTTATTTCAGCCGTGGTATCTAGACGAGTTGGCTCATCCTATTATCAACTGAAGAACGAACAGGGTAAAAACTTAGGAATATTTCACCTCAAAGACATACAAGTGAAACACTAGGCAACTGTCCTTTTTCCGTTTAGGCTTCGCCAGTTAAAACTAGCGCTTCCTCAACTGTGGTGTAGTGGCCAGTTGTGACTCTAAAACTCCAGAGAACAGCTTGGGAAGTACGGCCCTCGCGTTTAACATTAACTCTGCTCTATACAAAAACAAGATAAGAGATCAATTACAAGAGAGCAGTAGTTAAAGCTTCCATTGAAGAGCTTAATGTCTAATTTAGAGAAGCAGGGTGGATCTGTGGGAGTTATGTTTTAAAGCTTTACTAGAAATCATACGATTACTCCGTTAGTCGTGGAAGCTATGTGTAAGCTTTGCTTAGCATCGTACGATTACTCCGTTATCTAGGGAAGCAAGGTGTAAGCTTTGTCTAAAATCGTACGATTACCCCGTTGGTTGTGGAAGGTAAAGTTCCGATCGTAAGGGCTAATGCAAGTAATAGAACTTCTGGCTAGATCATTGCTATAGTGAAGCTGTGCGAATTCGGATGTGTCTTTTTATACAAATATATAGATCCAAGTGAATTTGAAAACGTTGTGCAATCAAACACGTGCCAAGTAAATTGAAGTTCTGGTGGACTACATTATTCCTTTTGGATTAAGAAAAAATAAAAGGTATTTGGACCTTACAATAGTGACACAGCTTTAACAGTCTCGTATCATAGGGCTGGAAATCTTACTACGTTCGACACTGGGAAAGAAAAACCAATTGACCCCCCCCTCCAAGAACGAGGTCGTCAAAGTCCATCGATTTCTTAGTAGATCTGGGAAAGACCTCGGATTTCCCAGGAACCAGCATCTACATAAACCAACGATAACTACAACCAAATAAACCAGAAAGAGCCGTCCGAAGATATACTAGAGTGAAACCCGAAGTTATGTGGAGGCATACTTGAGCTGAAGTACATTTTGGAGTAAGACGAGAAGAATAGTTTTCTTCGTCACCCTTCTCGCTTATGAATTAAGCGCGCGGCTAAGGCTTTCGCATGTAGTTCTTCGCAATGTGTGGAGTGGCTCTCAAACTGTGAAAATAAAACATTATTCTGCGGCGATCCACACTGCCGTTTAATAGTCGTCGTGTGAAAATGTACCAAAGTATTAGTTTTAAGTCTCGTCATGAGATTTTCCATTTATTAAAGATTAGGCTACGCACTAACTATTTTTTTATTGTCTAGATTTAAAAAGAAAAAAAAAAAAAACCAATAATGTATATAATTACCCATAATTAGAAATTAGCGCAAATGAAAACCACATTTTTTTAAGATCCGCCGTTGAGTGGCAAATCGTCGTCGTACGGGTATGGAAATGGAAAGAAAATCGGTGTTTCATCCGAATTAGAAGTGAAGACCTGTATATTCATAATTTTTCTCCCTTCCTCAGAATATGTTCCTACGTCGCCCCTTGAGCTCAACGGACACGCCGGATAATTCGTATAAAGTATGAGTGAGTTACGAAACTTCCTTAAACGGAATTCTCGAGTATTTTCGAAATATATATCTGTCTTATAAAACTTCTATTCCGGTATATAAAACAACCATATCCGTGCCATAATTTAAAGCGGATCGGCTACTAATTTCTCTTTCACGTTTGCCTTCTAGTTATATAATTATCATATTTTTCTCTTCTTTCCAATTTAATTTCTTTTACGCCATATTCTCTACACATAAGTCCTATATACATATATACATATAACTAGGTATAACTGGATACTATTTCCTCCTTCTTTATTTAATTACTTTATGCTAAGTTTATACTTATCTGGAAAACCATGAAGTCCAAACCCTTAAATTTTGAATTATTAAATAATAATTAGTAGATAATAATGGAACATTAAACCTTTCGTGTTTGTCCTGAGTAGAGCCTGAGGAAGTCCGATGATCAAATAGAGATGCGCTCGATTAGGGTTATGCTGTCGATTAAACGGCATACAAAGGTAGGGAGGGTAGAGAAGGGGTCAAAGTCATCTGAGTTCCCCAAGAGCGACGGAATATAGCCTGACTATTTGTCGGTAGTCGGTTAAACAGTTAGTTAAAATTCACATTCTTTTCTTTTTGATTTCTTTTGTAGAGTTCCTTTTGAACATTAAATCAAGTGTACCTAAAACATCTTTGCGAATGTGTTCGTATAGCAGATAGGAGAGTAGGAAAGATCCCACGACATTCCGGCGAGCTAGTTAGAGCATAGCTAGAGGTACACGTTCCGAAATCCTGCTATACTATTGGTGTCTGACCGTCAAAAAAAGTATGTACAACCTCCATCCGTACATACAATCTCACACCTCTACGAATATGAATTTCTGGCACATTACACTATGTATCACAATGCGACGTTTGTCGCCAGACCAAAAGTGCTAATGTCGTCTTAAGACCACCAATGGGTAAGCCAATGAATTCAGAAAGACCTTTTCAAAAGCTTTATCCGCGTTCCAAGCAAGGGAATATTGGTATCTTAATAATCGTAGATCACAACACCAAATTTCATTTCTTATGTCCGCTCAAGAAGTTTACCTCAAGTAAGGTGTGTGACTTCCTAGAAAATATGTTATTTAGTACTTTCGGGGTCCCTGAGACTGTACTCACCGATAATGGTTCGCAGTTTGTCTCTGGGAATTTCAAGTCATTTCTTACCAGATTCGGGGTAACTCACCGTTGCACTGCAATATACTCACCGCAAGCCAATGCCAGTGAACGGTTAAACCGATCCGTGTTAGCGGCTATAAGAGCGTACGTCGGCAAAGATCATACTAATTGGGACAACAAGTTACCTGAAATTAGTGCGGCGTTACGAGCCAATATCCATAGAAGCACAGGGTATTCGCCGTATTTTCTTGCATTTGGGCAGAATATGATTCTTAACGGAAAGGATTATGAACTACTCAGACGACTAAATCTCCGATCGGATGACACCAGAGTCGAATATCCAGATGTAGTACAAGTATGTCGACAAGCCGCTCAGCAAAAGGTAGCTGAATAACACGAGCAGAATGCGAGGACATACAACCTACGTAGCCGGGTCCGTCAACTTAAAGTTGGAGACGTCGTGTATGCCCGGAATTTTTGTCAGAGCAACGCTTTAAAAAAGTTCAGCGCTAAACTGGCGCCTGTGTTTATATCAGCCAAGGTTATTCGCCGAGTGGGGACAATGTATTACCAATTAGCTAGCGAAGATAAGAAAAACTTAGGAGGCTATCACTTAAAAGATATTCAGTTTAAACCTTAGTAAATGGCCTTCTTCAGTTTAAGTCTCATTGTAAGAACAATTACGTCTTCAACTGTGGTGTAGGGGCCGAATTTAGGGAAAGAGTATGGAACATCACGGATAAGCACAGTTTTCTTTTGGTAATGCTTAAAAGTGCAGATACATAGTAACTCCGAAAGTGGATCGTAAGCTGCAAGCTTTCCGAAAAGCTTTCTAAAGAGAGTCGGCGCGCAGCGCACGCATTTAAGCGAAAGACGTCACGTTTACCTTGACCCAAGAGAGTAGCGTAGCGTAGGGAGAGCATAGATTAAAAGCTTGACCAAAATTTCGCTCAATTGGGCGAAAGATCATCCGATTATGCAGTTAAAGTTCCTAAGATCATCCGATTATGCAGTTAAAGTTTCCAAATATCATCCGATCTTCGAGCTTTTGGTTCGGTACCGCCTAGCTGAACTTGCAGAAGTCGGGCTGGAGTTATTGACTGAGAATCGATTGATTAAAACGGACGTGTTTACTCGGGAATAAATAAATACATATATATAATTATATATGCGACACTTCAGTTTACGTTTTAAAAAAGGTTTTATTCTTCACTTAAACTTTAGCGTACATTGATTAGTTATTTCCCCGGCGATGACTGAGGTCTGAAGTCTTGAACGGAATTAACTTTGGTTGAATTCTCCGACGGTGTCGCGATTGACGTTTGTCTTGAACAGAACTGAGTTGGCTTCTTAGATGCAGACTATTTATATTATGATGCTCGGTTTGGGATTCGGATTTGGATTCGGAGGCGTTGGCTTCGACTTCGGCTTCGGAGATGGAGTACGTGACTCGATCGATATGTGGGAAAGGCGTCTTTTGATGAAAGGCTTCCGCTGCGTATGATCGGTGTTGCATTACTTGGGGGTGGCTGAGAATAGGGCCTCTGATTGGTCAGCTAGGATGGTGTGATTTTTGAGAATCGATTCGTAATTGATCTGTGAAGAGTGGCGTGATTCTGGTGCGGCTGGATTCTAGTGCGGCTGTATTCTAGGGCGGTATCTATTGTTTTATGTTCAACTTCCAGTTTAGGGTGTTTGTTTACATTGCCTGCAATCGGCTGCGCGTGGTCCATTTCGAGCGTGAGATTGTTTATGAGGGTTCGAAGCTGAGGGTGTCGTATTGTTTATAGTATTGTGGGTGCAGGGTAATAGACATAGACAAGGGTATGCGGAGCATGGACTATAGATATGTCACTATATATATATATAGTTAAATATGCGACACTTCAGTTTAAGTTTTAAAAAAGGTTTTATTCTTTCACTTAAACTTAGCGTACATTGGTTAGTTATATCCCCGACGATGACTGAGGTCTGATGTCTTGAACGGAATTAACTTTGGTTGAATTCTCCGACGGTGTCGCGATTGACGTTTGTCTTGAACAGAACTGAGTTGGCTTCTTAGATGCAGACTATTTATATTATGATGCTCGGTTTGGGATTCGGATTTGGATTCGGAGGCGTTGGCTTCGACTTCGGCTTCGGAGATGGTCGATATGTGGGAAAGGCGTCTTTTGATGAAAGGCTTCCGCTGCGTATGATCGGTGTTGCATTACTTGGGGGTGGCTGAGAATAGGGCCTCTGATTGGTCAGCTAGGATGGTGTGATTCTTGAGAATCGATTCGTAATTGATCTCTGAAGAGTGGCGTGATTCTGGTGCGGCTGGATTCTAGTGCGGCTGGATTCTAGGGCGGCATCTATTGTTTTATGTTCAACTTCCAGTTTAGGGTGTTTGTTTACATTGCCTGCAATCGGCTACGCGTGGTCCATTTCGAGCGTTAGATTGTTTATGAGGGTTCGAAGCTGAGGGTGTCGTATTGTTTATAGTATTGTGGGTGCAGGGTAATAGACATAGACAAGGGTATGCGGAGCATGGACTATAGATATGTCACTCCCCCATTGTTAGATTTAAGCCTGTCCTCAGGCGATTGTCCTTGGATATAGTTCGGGTGCGTCTAAAACTGTGCCTGCTGGGGATTCCTCGTCTTCGTCTGAAGGTGTTTCTATGTGCGGGTCGGTTTTAGGCTTATTGCTTTTACTTAGATTAAACAATTTGTAGCTTAATCCTATTATGATTATGACAAATAGTAGTATTAAGCTTACATTATTTAATCGCGTATTTTCTATTACGATTTCTTTGGTTTGCAAATAAGACAATGGTTTAATTTTTGTTACGTTATTGTTGATGTAGATGCTTTGTGCAAATTCTGGTATGGAGTTGGATATTAAGAATTCGTTTAACTGTACACTGCAATTATGTATTTTTATTAATGCGTTACCTTCTACTTTTATTTCTTGGTTTAGGCAATCTTGGTTTAATATGGTTTTTGGTAATTTCCAAGTTAACAATATGTTGGGTTCTATGAAACTTATTTGAAAGTTTTGGTGTGCTTTGGTGTATGGACATTTTGTTTCTACTTGTTTGACTATTCCTGAAATACATTCGTCATTTATTTTTCGTTTTGATTCTTTTTCATATACCTCGTTTTCTAGAACGTAATAATTGTTTTGCGTTAGGTCAGTGAGGATGTTATTATCTTCATCTGGATATGGGACAATTTTAAGTATAGGAATATTTCTGATCTCTCGTGGGATGTTGGAAATTATTAGTATTTCGTTAGTGTCTGTTTTCAACCAGGTAGATGTTTTGATATTTAATAATTTCTCTGAATCAATGTCTTTCAGGTAATCCTGCCTCAATAATTTTGGATTAAAGATCCCTAATCTTGTTAGCTGCATGCCTAATTCAATATCCTCTATGTACTCTGTAAAATGTTGAAGGTTAAATATTAATATCTCTAGTTGCTTATTTCTATCATTATCCTTGTTTAATTTATTGACAACTTCTATGCCAGAATTTACTGCTTGAATTACTAAGTTTAATTCGTTAGCTTGAACACTGTGGCTAGCCAGATTGTTTATTTTCCCTTCTAATTCGACTTTATCATCTTGATCTAATGTTCCAAATAGATATTTATATACTGTGCCTACTGCATTTATAAGGCCTCTTTTGTTTCTTTTGGCTATTTTGATGCCGTTGAATTCACGTTGCAATTTCTCGACTAAGTATTGAACTTGGATTTCGTTATTAAATTGGGTTGCCTGTTCTAGTAAACTCTGATATGTTTCATCTGTTCTTGTTATATTAATTGTTAGATAATGGTATTCATAATTAATGGGTATGTTAATGGTATTTGTTTTGAATATGAGATATCCATTCCTTGAGTTGATGGGATCTATCTCTATATTCTGTCCGGAAGACTGTAGGACGGTGAACATTAGTAAGATTATAATCTTAATCATGTTCTAGCTCCGGATTCCCAGTACTCTCTTCGGGTACTCTGCAATTATCGTATTTAGGTTAGGTTAGGTTAGGTTGAGGCGGCTGCCGGGCTCGCTCGGAACCCGTCACACTTAGGCCGGTTTCGGCCCGTTGTGATACCGCATAGGATCATTTCCTTCCTGCGTTGTGAGACTTCCTGTCAGCAATTATCCCATCCAGATGCTCTCACAAAGTTCGCTATCCTCCTGGGACATAGTTTGGACATCTCTGAGATGTCGTGTAGAAAGGCTGAGCCCAGGTGCTGTAGCCTTCTTCTGCTGAGAGCTGGGCAGGAGCAGAACAGATGTTCCACTGTCTCCTCCTCTTCCTCGTCTCTACAGCTGCGACAAAAATCGTTATGTGGGGCCCCCAGCCTGTTAGCGTGGGTGCCTATTAGCCAGTGTCCCGTGAGGGAACGTGTGACTACGCTGCACCTTTTCCTGCTTAACTTGAGGAGCTCGGAGGTGCGCTTCATGTCCATGGTCGGCCATGTTTGCCGAGTTGTGCGACATCGTGGCACTGTTTGCCACATATCGTTGTTTAGTCGCTTGTATTGCTCCCTTATAATGAGCTTACAGGTGGCCATTGGCATACAGATATCCTCCTTGTCTTGGAGAAGGGGGATTGTAGTGCCAGATCTGGCCAGCTCGTCCGCTATACAGTTGCCCTCGATGTCCCGGTGGCCCGGGACCCAAATCAGGCTAATAGCAAATTGCTGAGCCATCTCGTGCAGAGATTTGCGGCAGTCTGCCACGGTGGCCGAGTTCGAGGAAATCGCGCTTAGCGATTTGATCGCAGCCTGGCTGTCGCTATAAATGTTTAGCTTGGTTGCCGTGACGGCAGCCGCTTGTAGGCAGTCTAGAGCCTCCCTGATTGCTATGACTTCCGCTTGAAAGACACTGCAATGATCTGGGAGTCTGAAGGAATGCCTTTTGCTTAGCTGTTCAGAGTAGATTCCCCCTCCGACTCTGTCGTCCAGCTTTGATCCATCTGTGAAGATGTTTATGGCCCCATCTGGGCCTGGGAGTCCCTCGAGCCATTCGTCTCTGTGAGGGATGATTGTGTCGAAGGGAGTGTCTGTGTACTCTCTTGGAACTTGGTAGTCTGTTTTTGAGGGGACGGTACTGCTATTATTTAATATGGCTGAGTGACCTATGCACTGTGTCACCCATTGATCTGAGTCTCTTAGACGTATTGCTGCTGCTTCTGCCCGTTCCTTTCCTGCGAGGTCAAGGCTCTGTAGGCATAGGATGGCATTTAGCGCATCATTTGGGGTGGTGCGAAGAGCTCCGCTGATGCATAGGGCGGCAGTCCGCTGGACTTTGCCCAGTTGCTTGGTGATCGCCCTTTTTGATAGGGCCGGCCACCACACCGTAACTCCGTAGAGTAGTATTGGTCTAACTATAGCTTGATATATCCATTGGACTATGCTTGGGATCATACCCCATCTTAGCCCAATAGCTTTTTTGCATGTGTAGAGTGCAGTCATTGCCTTCTTCACTCTGTCTTTGACATTCAGGTTCCAGCTAAGCTTCTTGTCAATTACCAACCCTAAGTAACTGGCACTGTCGCTAAAGGAGAGCCTGCATCCTTGTAGTATTGGAGGGTTGAGGGGCGGGACCTTGTATTTATTTGTGAATAGTACGAAATTCGTTTTTGAGGGATTTACTCCTAGACCGCGCGATTCTGTCCAATCCGACAGTTGCGCTAGCTTTGTGGACATTAAGTCGCACAGTGTTTGGGGGTATTTCCCCGAGAAGATAATCGCAACGTCGTCCGCATAGGCCACGACATTGCAGCCCCCCCCCCTTCTAGGTCACATAGAATCTTGTTGACTGCTATGTTCCACAGAAGAGGAGACAGGACACCACCTTGCGGGGTGCCTCTGTTGACATACCTTGACTGGGCGGACGATCCCATCGATGATGTCACCGTCCTGCATGTGAGCAATTGATCAATGAGCATCACCAAGTGACGGTCCACCCCCAGGTCAGTCAGGGCTTCTGTAATGGCGCCCGGTACAACGTTGTTGAAAGCTCCCTCAATATCGAGAAAGGCTATGAGTGAGTACTCTTTGTGATGCAGAGATTTCTCTACCGCTGAGATCACTTCATGAAGAGCCGTTTCCGTGGATTTTCCTTTCCGGTAGGCATGCTGTGCGCCTGACAGCAACTGAGGGTGTATAGTTGTCCTCAGTTGCAGCCCGACGAGTCTCTCAAAGGTTTTGAGGAGGAAGGACGATAGGCTGATTGGTCTAAAGTCTTTTGCAGCTGAGTGCGAGGCTTTCCCAGCTTTGGGAATGAAGACTATCTTTGCCTTAAGCCATGTTCGAGGGATTGTACCCACAGCCAGTATCTTCCTGAAGATACCTTGTAGCCAGTTGATGGCCGTATCCCCGGCCTTCTGAAGTTGGGCCGGGATTACCTGGTCTGGGCCTGGCGATTTGAACGGGTTGAAGCTGTTTATTGCCCAGCCTATGTTACGTTTTGTGAGGATGTGATCCATCGAGGTTACCGGTCCCTCTCCTGGAAGATGTGCCGTCTCGATGGTTGTGCACCCTGGAAAATGTGTGTCTAGTAGAATGTGCAGGGACTCCTCACTGGAGTTAGTCCACGTGCCGTCATTCCTTTTAAGATACCCTACCGAGGGTTAGTTTTTGAGAGAATCTTCCGAAGCCTTGCGGCCTCTGACGTTTCCTCAATTTCCGAGCAAAATTTTTGCTTTCCTTGTTTCCTTTTTATATAGTGACAGACTGATTTTGTAGTCTGCCCAGTGGCTCTCCTCGTTCGCGCTTTTGGCCCTGTTGAAGAGGGTCCTGCAGCTTTTACGTAGGATGTCTATTTGTTTTGACCACCAGGGGGGTTTCTTTTTCCCCCTAGGTTTGCTAGAGGGGCACGCTGCCGCGAAGGCTTTGTTGCATGCCTCTGTGAACCTGTTTACTAGGCGATCTAGGTCGTCTTTTGTGTCAGGGCATGATGGTGCTTTGGAGGGGAGTTAGTCCTCCAGGGCTGAGCTATATTTTTCCCAGTTGGCTTTCCTGGTATTAATATAGTCCTTAGATTTCGGACACTCGAGGGATAGTGTGGTCTCGATGTATCTGTGGTCAGAGAAAGAGTGGTCATCAAGGACTTGCCAACTCTTGACTATGTCTAACAGGTTGGAAAACACTAGGGTGATGTCAATAACCTCCTGTCGATTTTTAATTATAAAAGTGGGGTCGTTGCCCCGATTACAAATAAATAGATTTGAGTTGAGGATGAAGCTGAAAAGTGACTCACCCCTTACATTTGTGTTCGAGCTCCCCCATTGAGTGTGGTGAGCGTTGGCATCGCAACCTATTAATAGGTCTATGTCCGACCTCTCGCTGTCGCTGGCTAGCTTGCGAACCAGGTCGTTGGGAGGATCGTTTCCCTCATGGGCCATGTAGGACGACATCAGCCTTAGATGTGTCCCTTTCAGCTCTAGGCTTGCCGCCGTGTTGTCGCTATCGCTATAGTTATGGAGCAGAAAGATATTAAGGTGCTTTCTGGCGAGAACGCAGGTGCGGGTTTTACCTTCATGTTGAGCTACAATTATCTTGTACTCCTTCGACCCTAGTCCACAAACCTTGTCTCCCACTATCCAAGGTTCCTGGATCAGGGCTACGTCTGCTCCGCTCTCTTCGAGGCGGAGTATAAGAGCAGCGGATGCTGCTTTACAGTGGTGGAGATTGATCTGAAGGAGCCTCAAGGACATCCTTAGTGTTCTCCACCACTGTAATGTCGGCATCCGGATCGTCCTCGACTTCCTCGTGGCAACACATCGCCTCGAAGTCGCATCTCAGCAAGCCATCGGTGGAGTAGCCCTCTGGGTCTATCTCTGTGTGATCGTCGGGTGCTTCGATCTCCGAGGCAGCGTCCTGCTCAACTGGCTTGTCGACAGGACGTGCCTCGGCCGCCGCATCCGACTTGTAGACCTTTACGGTCACAGAGCTGAACCCAAAATTGAGCTCGCCTTTGGCAGCCTCAATCGGGGCCAGCGACTCTTTGTTGAGGACGACCACCGCCTGGTTTGTGGGGCCCTGTGTCGTCTCAACTTTGACCACCTTCCAATCTGCTGTTGGGAGGTGGGGGTTGCATCTTTGCAACATTTTTAGGATGCGCTCCGGCTCCTTCATGGAGGCGGGCACCCAGACTCTCGCCCTTGGTCTACTGGGCACTTCGCTCCAGTCTACAGCGACGAGCTTCGCCCCTGGGTAGACTTCCCCGACTTGCGCTACCGCTGCTTTGTACAGCTGTACGGAGCGCTCGTCTTCACAGGCTACGATTTTTATGCAGCCCTGGTACCAGCCCATGTCTTTGCAGACGGGGGGGGGTCCAGGCTGCTTTTCCAGCAGCTCGAAGCAGCGGTCGGCCAGTGCCGCTTCCACCCACTTCCACTGGTTTCTAGGTATCCGGGAGTCCGCGCTGCCTTTGTCCAGGACGCCAATCAGCGTCCTTTCTCTGGCAATCTGCGCGAATGATGTGTTAGGCAGCACTCTGGAGCGCTTCGGTGTCGGCCCCGGAGTCTCTTGTGAGCGCTGCCTTTTTGGCTGAGGGGCTTCCTTCTTCGGTGCTTCCTTGCCAAAGTTCGGCAGCACCTTCGAGGCCCACTCAACCTTCTTTATCCATTTGTCCGTCGGGCTGGACATCTGGCTTGCGTTCTGCCGACGGAGTATATTGCCAGCACTCCTTCTATCGGCATATGTAAAAGATTTGGCTTGGACACTAGTAGATGGTGACTCATCACCCGCCACTTTACCAGCAGGCAGAGCAGCCGCAGGATTGCATAGCCACTCTGCCAAGGTATCGATTTTGGGAGCCAATTCACCACCCACCCCGACACCGGGATGGGACCCCTTTGGGCTCTCCCTAGCATCTTCCGCCGCGCAGGTTTTCCCTGCTGATTTGCGGGTCGGGCCAGGCCTTTGGGCCGCTGCCTTCCCCTGTTTGGGATTGCTCCCTGTTGGCATTTGGGGAGTGCCAGACTCATTTTTTTTTGTTTTTAAATTCTTCCATTCTTTTCCCACGAGCTGCAGAGAAGGGGTACGGTCCGTCCGTGCAGAGATCCACGTTGCCCGGATAAGGCATACTTAACACAGGGGGCTGCCAAGTCCCTGAGCTCTCCGTTAACGACTGGGCTAGTTTTATATATCGGGCCCCCAGCCAGGCTGACTCTTGGCACGGGTCGAATAACACTCTTAGTCCGGCCCGGTGTGAGCTGAATGTGGGGGGTTGGGATGTGGGTAGGTAGTGTGTAGGGATAGGGGAGTGTGTGAGCTACTTATACGAGGCGGCACCACAAGCGCATCGTCAGTGTTGCTACTTCGCGAACACCCGCTGGCTGTCCGGGGCTGCTTATTTTCGGTACTCTCCCTAGGGATGTCCGATTATTCGCAGCTGACCTACCTATATGACCTGTATATAGGTAGGTCGTTCGCTATCCGCAACCTGCGACCCGTCCGGTGGCCTCAGCTAGGCCCCCTTTGAGCCACCTCACGAGCTCATCAGACCAGAAATTATCGTATTTACTTTTATTAGATTTTTTCTTTCTTTTGAATTTCGTTTTATAGTGGGTGATTTTCCTCCCTCTATTTTTCTCTTCAAAGTGCTTTTCGTCTACCTGCCTAATTTCCCCTGTTCTTTTGAACGGGTTGGTTGTTTTTGTTTTAACTAGGGGTGCATTCTTGTAGCGTGTGTCTACTTCAAAGTCGATTCTATCGTTATTCAAATGATTGATCTTCCTAACTTTATTCAGTTGAGTGTTATAATCTGGTAGTCCGGCGTACAGGAAGATATCAGCTGGAGATCTTTTTGTAGTATTATGAACCGTTTTATGGTTATAAGTGTATAGAATTAACTCGAATTTTGTGAGCTTGTTTTCTATGTTATCCTCACTTGAAATGATTCTTAATTTTTCATTGATCGTTTTATGTAGTCGTTCTACATCAGAAACTCCGTTTTTACTGGTGGTGATTTCGATTTTCACATTTTCCGCATTCAACCATGCTTGCAATGCTGCGCACATAAAGGCTGAATCTTTGTCGGCTTTAATTCCCTGTGGCTTGCCCATTTCGTTATGAATTAAAGGCTGAATCTTTGTCGGCTTTAATTCCCTGTGGCTTGCCCATTTCGTTAAAGACTTTTATTCTCTCTTGGTTTCTAACCAGTCACGAGTCTTAACTTCTACAAGGGTAGCGAATTTAGAATATACATCAATGCATGATAGGAATTGTTGATTGCCTACCAAATAGAAATCCATGACATACTTTTCTCTGATATTTTGTATTTCAGGGGTGATTTCGAAGGTTAGATTGGTGTTACGATGCTCAGTTTTAGCAACGTTGCACGTAGGACACTCATTGATAATATTTTGGATTAACTTTTGATAATCGGGGTAGTAGAATTTTCCTTTAAACCAATTAGTGGTCTTTTCGATACCTGGGTGAAGTAGCTCTTTATGATTCTTCAATATTTGTGAATTTGTATTATCTTCTTGCGCGCTATGGACCGTTGCACAATCACTATTAATGGTTTCCCCGAGTAGGTTTTCGTTAATCTTTACTCTTGATAGCGCATCGGCTACATGGTTCTCCCTTCCGGGTAAATATTTTATTTTAAAGTCAAATTCATTTAATTTGATCTTCCATCGTTGTAGCTTCATATTTGGTTCCTTGAGGTTATTCAACCAAATCAAGGGTTTGTGATCACTCAATATCTCAAACGTTCTACCAAACAGGTATGATCTGAAATACTTAGTTGCCCAAACTATAGCTAGTAATTCCTTTTCTATTGCTGAATAATTGATTTCGTGTTCGTTTAAGGTTCTACTTGCATAGCAGATTGGTTTGTGGTCTTGCGACAACACTGCTCCTAATGCAATGTTACTTGCATCGGTTGTTACCGTGAACATTCTGTTGAAATCTGGGAATGCGAGGATGGGGTCTAAGGTGATAAGTACTTTCAATTTTTCGAAGGCCTCGACGTATTTTTCCTCTGTTGGGTCTATGACTGCTCGTTTCTTTAATTTGAGTGTCATAGGTTTTGCTATATTAGCGAAGTTAAGAATGAATTTCCTATAGAATCCACATAAACCTATGAATGATTTTATTTTTGTGGTTGTATTGGGTATTGGGAAGTTTATTATGGCAGATATTTTCTTTGGATTAGGAACTATGCCGTTAGTTGTTACTACATGGCCTAGGAATTCCGTTTCTTTCTTCAGGAATTCACACTTATCCATTTGTAGCTTTAAGTTGGCGTCTCTCAACTTTCCAAATACTCTCCTTAGTGACAACAGGTGTTCTTCCAATGAAGTGCAAAATATAATGATGTCGTCTAAGTATACGAGGCAATCTTTGAAGATTAACTCTTCTAGCAGATTGTTCATACATCTTTGGAAGGTAGCGGGGGCAGTGGTTAGCCCAAATGGCATACGAGTGAACTCGTAATGACCATGCTTCGTGGAGAAAGCTGTTTTTGGGATTGAGCTAGGTTCCATAGGAATTTGATGGAATCCCTTAGCTAAATCGATTGTTGTGAAATATTGGCACCTACCTAGCTTATCTAGTATTTCGTCCATTCTGGGTGTAGGAAATTTATCCTTTATTGTCACCTCGTTTAGACTTCTATAACCTACTACCATACGATATTTCTGCTTTCCTGAAGCATCTATTTTCTTTGGTATCATAGCGATGGGTGCACAATAGGGAGAGTTCGACTTACGAATGATTCCCTGTCTAATCATATCTTTGATTTGTTGTGTCACTTCTTGATCGTGTATTTGAGCATATTTATATGGTCGACGATATACAGGATCTTCGTGATGGGTTTTAATTTCGTGCTTTATAGTACTAGTGAAGGTCAAAATGTCACCTTCTTTATACTGCACGTCCTTAAATTCATAGAGAACTTTCTTTAGTTTCTCCTTTTCTTCGTCATTTAAATGTTCCAACCTTAGCTGGTTGCATTCCCTTAATTCATTCTCTAATGCGGAAGCGAAGTATTGCTGTCCTTCAGGAGATGGGTCAAGGCACTTAGGTGTAGATATATCTTCCTTTGAAGATGGCTTAACACCTTTGTGTGCGGTCTTGCCGACGGCAATTGCTTCTCCACTTTGGATGATTGGGTATGACCTTTCTCCTAACGTTACCGTTTCATTTCGGTAATCGATGACGGCTTTGCTGGCCATCAAATATTCTCTGCCTAAGAGTATGTCATAATTTTCAGAAAAATTATGAATATAAAATTTTTGTTTTGTCGGACAGTTTTTGGTTGCATTACGTGTAATGCTCTGAGTCAGACGGACGGGTCCATTAATGGTATGGACGGTGAGGTTGTCGCTATCGACTTTGGAATCTGTATAGTTTTCTTTTATTATATTTATTGACGATCCCGAGTCCGCGATACCTCTTAATTTTTTATTATTTACGATTATTTCTATATATGGTCTTCCTTGATTTCTTCCGAGGCACTCTGCTGAAAATTTACATCCATTTTCATTTGTCCGCTTTGGCTTTCCCTAGATCGTTTGACTGGCTGATTTGGTGCACTGCTACCTGCCTGTGTCTGATTGATTTGATAGTTTGTGGGATTCTGGACTCTGCCCTGGTTTAAGGAATTTCTAAATTCGTTAAATAATCCTTTATTATTTACGGCATTATATCCTGAATTATTTCGATTCGATCCATGATTATTTCTGGAAGTACTTGGGTTTTGATTGTTATAATCGTTACTACTATAGCGAGGGTAATAAGTTCCAACATTCCTACGATTGTTATTTCCGTTTCTTGAATGTTCGTGATTCTTGTTATCAGTTACGAAATTTTCGTAGATTCCTAACTCTTGAGCTGATTTTTCTAGATTAGCCATAGTAGAAATGTCTTTTTTTGCTAAAATGATGAATAGTTTATTGGGTAGAGCATCTTCTATGGTATGTCTGGTGGCATTTGCCAGAGCGTTTTTAAAGATTATCTTATTTTATGGGCTAGTCTCCAGATTTAGTTTACTTACTATAACATTTGACTTAATTTCTAGTTCTTCTACGAACTTACGAATATTCCCATTGAATTTGGTGTCGTGTAATTGTTGTAACAGCGTCTCGTATGGAGTGTGGTTGTTGAATTTGCTGATTAGGGCTGCTTTTAGATCGGTCCAGGTGTTGGGTTGAAGGCTTTGTGATAAAAGTTGTGCTCGTCCGCACAGTTGACCCTCAGTGGCTCCGTACATGATGCTTTGTTGCCGGATGTCTTCTGTTGAGTACAATTCGGAGATGTACTCGATCCTACTTATGAACGAGCTTAGGCGTTCTTGGCATCCGTCGTATGGTGGAATTTGCCTGATTGACTTCAAGGCTTGGTTCAGGTGTATTTCTGTTAGCGGCATGTTGATTTCTTTTTATTTATTTATTTTTTTCTAATATTAATTGATTTTCAATCGTGTGTAGATTCTTTGGCGGATCTCTTTAGTATTAGCGTTACTTTTCCTCTGATCACTGTAGGTTATTACGCACTGTAACTGTCACTACGCCAATTGATCGTCTTAAAAAAAGGATTCACTTTTAACTGAGATCCTACCGGCTGCGCCAATTAAATATGCGACACTTCAGTTTACGTTTTAAAAAAGGTTTTATTCTTCACTTAAACTTTAGCGTACATTGATTAGTTATTTCCCCGACGATGACTGAGGTCTGAAGTCTTGAACGGAATTAACTTTGGTTGAATTCTCCGACGGTGTCGCGATTGACGTTTGTCTTGAACAGAACTGAGTTGGCTTCTTAGATGCAGACTATTTATATTATGATGCTCGGTTTGGGATTCGGATTTGGATACGGAGGCGTTGGCTTCGACTTCGGCTTCGGAGATGGAGTACGTGACTCGATCGATATGTGGGAAAGGCGTATGATCGGTGTTGCATTACTTGGGGGTGGCTGAGAATAGGGCCTCTGATTGGTCAGCTACGATGGTGTGATTCTTGAGAATCGATTCGTAATTGATCTGTGAAGAGTGGCGTGATTCTGGTGCGGCTGGATTCTAGTGCGGCTGTACTCTAGGGCGGTATCTATTGTTTTATGTTCAACTTCCAGTTTAGGGTGTTTGTTTACATTGCCTGCAATCGGCTGCGCGTGGTCCATTTCGAGCGTGAGATTGTTTATGAGGGTTCGAAGCTGAGGGTGTCGTATTGTTTATAGTATTGTGGGTGCAGGGTAATAGACATAGACAAGGGTATGCGGAGCATGGACTATAGATATGTCACTATATATATATATAGTTAAATATGCGACACTTCAGTTTAAGTTTTAAAAAAGGTTTTATTCTTTCACTTAAACTTAGCGTACATTGGTTAGTTATATCCCCGACGATGACTGAGGTCTGATGTCTTGAACGGAATTAACTTTGGTTGAATTCTCCGACGGTGTCGCGATTGACGTTTGTCTTGAACAGAACTGAGTTGGCTTCTTAGATGCAGACTATTTATATTATGATGCTCGGTTTGGGATTCGGATTTGGATTCGGAGGCGTTGGCTTCGACTTCGGCTTCGGAGATGGAGTACGTGACTCGATCGATATGTGGGAAAGGCGTCTTTTGATGAAAGGCTTCCGCTGCGTATGATCGGTGTTGCATTACTTGGGGGTGGCTGAGAATAGGGCCTCTGATTGGTCAGCTAGGATGGTGTGATTCTTGAGAATCGATTCGTAATTGATCTCTGAAGAGTGGCGTGATTCTGGTGCGGCTGGATTCTAGTGCGGCTGGATTCTAGGGCGGCATCTATTGTTTTATGTTCAACTTCCAGTTTAGGGTGTTTGTTTACATTGCCTGCAATCGGCTACGCGTGGTCCATTTCGAGCGTTAGATTGTTTATGAGGGTTCGAAGCTGAGGGTGTCGTATTGTTTATAGTATTGTGGGTGCAGGGTAATAGACATAGACAAGGGTATGCGGAGCATGGACTATAGATATGTCACTCCCCCATTGTCCGATTTAAGCCTGTCCTCAGGCGATTATCCTTGGATATAGTTCAGGTGCGTCTAAAACTGTGCCTGCTGGGGATTCCTCGTCTTCGTCTAAGGATGTTTCTATGTCGGGTCGGTTTTAGGCTTATTGCTTTTACTTAGATTAAACAATTTGTAGCTTAATCCTATTATGATTATGACAAATAGTAGTATTAAGCTTACATTATTTAATCGCGTATTTTCTATTACGATTTCTTTGGTTTGCAAATAAGACAATGGTTTAATTTTTGTTACGTTATTGTTGATGTAGATGCTTTGTGCAAATTCTGGTGTGGAGTTGGATATTAAGAATTCGTTTAACTGTATACTGCAATTATGTATTTTTATTAATGCGTTACCTTCTACTTTTATTTCTTGGTTTAGGCAATCTTGGGTTAATATGGTTTTTGGTAATTTCCAAGTTAACAATATATTGGGTTCTATGAAACTTATTTGAAAGTTTTGGTGTGCTTTGGTGTATGGACATTTTGTTTCTACTTGTTTGACTATTCCTGAAATACATTCGTCATTTGTTTTTCGTTTTGATTCTTTTTCATATACCTCGTTTTCTAGAACGTAATAATTGTTTTGCGTTAGGTCAGTGAGGATGTTATCTTCATCTGGATATGGGACAATTTTAAGTATAGGAATATTTCTGATCTCTCGTGGGATGTTGGAAATTATTAGTATTTCGTTAGTGTCTGTTTTCAACCAGGTAGATGTTTTGATATTTAATAATTTCTCTGAATCGATGTGTTTCAGGTAATCCTGCCTCAATAATTTTGGATTAAAGATCCCTAATCTTGTTAGCTGCATGCCTAATTCAATATCCTCTATGTACTCTGTAAAATGTTGAAGGTTAAATATTAATATCTCTAGTTGCTTATTTCTATCATTATCCTTGTTTAATTTATTGACAACTTCTATGCCAGAATTTACTGCTTGAATTACTAAGTTTAATTCGTTAGCTTGAACACTGTGGCTAGCCAGATTGTTTATTTTCCCTTCTAATTCGACTTTATCATCTTGATCTAATGTTCCAAATAGATATTTATATACTGTGCCTACTGCATTTATAAGGCCTCTTTTGTTTCTTTTGGCTATTTTGATGCCGTTGAATTCACGTTGCAATTTCTCGATTAAATATTGAACTTGGATTACGTTATTATATTGGGTTGCCTGTTCTAGTAAACTCTGATATGTTTCATCTGTTCTTGTTATATTAATTGTTAGATAATGGTATTCATAATTAATGGGTATGTTAATGGTATTTGTTTTGAATATGAGATATCCATTCCTTGAATTGATGGGATCTATCTCTATATTCTGTCCGGAAGACTGTACGACGGTGAACATTAGTAATGTTGTAGCTCCGGATTCCCAGTACTCTCTTCGGGTACTCTGCAATTATCGTATTTACTTTTATTAGATTTTTTCTTTCTTTTGAATTTCGTTTTATAGTGGGTGATTTTCCTCCCTCTACTTTTCTCTTCAAAGTGCTTTTCGTCTACCTGCCTAATTTCCCGTTCTTTTGAACGGGTTGGTTGTTTTTGTTTTAACTAGGGGTGCATTCTTGTAGCGTGTGTCTACTTCAAAGTCGATTCTATCGTTATTCAAATGATTGATCTTCCTAACTTTATTCAGTTGGGTGTTATAATCTGGTAGTGCGGCGTACAGGAAGATATCAGCTGGGGATCTTTTTGTAGTATTATGAACCGTTTTATGGTTATAAGTGTATAGAATTAACTCGAATTTTGTGAGCTTGTTTTCTATGTTATCCTCACTTGAAATGATTCTTAATTTTTCATTGATCGTTTTATGTAGTCGTTCTACATCAGAAACTCCGTTTTTACTGGTAGTGATTTCGATTTTCACATTTTCCGCATTCAACCATGCTTGCAATGCTGCGCACATAAAGGCTGAATCTTTGTCGGCTTTAATTCCCTGTGGCTTGCCCATTTCGTTAAAGCCTTTTATGATGGCTCTCTTGGTTTCTAACCAGTCACGACTCTTAACTTCTACAAGGGTAGCGAATTTAGAATATACATCAATGCATGATAGGAATTGTTGATTGCCTACCAAATAGAAATCCATGACATACTTTTCTCTGATATTTTGTATTTCAGGGGTGATTTCGAAGGTTAGATTGGTGTTACGATGCTCTGTTTTAGCAACGTTGCACGTAGGACATTCATTGATAATATTTTGGATTAACTTTTGATAATCGGGGTAGTAGAATTTTCCTTTAAACCAATTAGTGGCCTTTGCGATACCTGGGTGATGTAGCTCTTTATGATTCTTCAATATTTGTTCTTTGAATTCGGAGTAGTTCGGAATATTTACGAGTTTGGTACTGGATTTAATCAGTTTAGTGAAGTGATTTGGACTGATTATCTCCAGGAATGCCCTTTGGAACAGTGGGAAGTCTACTTCGTTATGGAAATATAGTGCACTCTTTTTGGTACACACATATTCCTTTATTATATCTTTTGCTAATGATTCTGTCATTTCGGTATATGTGATTTTTATCAGTATCTTGTGGAAATAGTGGGATGTTTCTACCTTATCCTCATTACCTTTAATCAGTTCTATTTGCCTATTATAGTAATTGATTGGTCTCTCTGTAAGTGGAATATAATTTGTATTATCTTCTTGCGCGCTATGGACCGTTGCACAATCACTATTAATGGTTTCCCCGAGTAGGTTTTCGTTAATCTTTACTCTTGATAGCGCATCGGCTACATGGTTCTCCTTTCCGGGTAAATATTTTATTTTGAAGTCAAATTCATTTAATTTGATCTTCCATCGTTGTAGCTTCATATTTGGTTCCTTGAGGTTATTCAACCAAATCAAGGGTTTGTGATCACTCAATATCTCAAACGTTCTACCAAACAGGTATGATCTGAAATACTTAGTTGCCCAAACTATAGCTAGTAATTCCTTTTCTATGGCTGAATAATTGATTTCGTGTTCGTTTAAGGTTCTACTTGCATAGCAGATTGGTTTGTGGTCTTGCGACAACACTGCTCCTAATGCAATGTTACTTGCATCGGTTGTTACCGTGAACATTCTGTTGAAATCTGGGAATGCGAGGATGGGGTCTGAGGTGATAAGTACTTTCAATTTTTCGAAGGCCTCGACGTATTTTTCCTCTGTTGGGTCTATGACTGCTCGTTTCTTTAATTTGAGTGTCATAGGTTTTGCTATATTAGCGAAGTTGGGAATGAATTTCCTATAGAATCCACATAAACCTATGAATGATTTTATTTTTGTGGTTGTATTGGGTATTGGGAAGTTTATTATGGCAGATATTTTCTTTGGATTAGGAACTATGCCGTTAGTTGTTACTACATGGCCTAGGAATTCCGTTTCTTTCTTCAGGAATTCACACTTATCCATTTGTAGCTTTAAGTTGGCGTCTCTCAACTTTCCAAATACTCTCCGTAGTGACAACAGGTGTTCTTCCAATGAAGTGGAAAATATAATGATGTCGTCTAAGTATACGAGGCAATCTTTGAAGGCTCTTATCCCCCCCCCCCCCCCCCCCCCCCCCCCCCCCCCCCCCCCCCCCCCCCCCCCCTCCCGGCTACCGCCTTAACCTAACCTAACTCTTCTAGCAGTGGTAAGCCCAAAGGGCATACGAGTGAACTCGTAATGACCATGCTTCGTGGAGAAAGCTGTTTTTGGGATTGAGCTAGGTTCCATAGGAATTTGATGGAATCCCTTAGCTAAATCGATTGTTGTGAAATATTGGCACCTACCTAGTTTATCTAGTATTTCGTCCATTCTGGGTGTAGGAAACTTATCCTTGATTGTCACCTCGTTTAGACTTCTATAATCTACTACCATACGATATTTCTGCTCTCCTGAAGCATCTATTTTCTTTGGTATCATAGCGATGGGTGCACAATAGGGAGAATTCGACTTACGAATGATTCCCTGTCTAATCATATCTTTGATTTGTTGAGTCACTTCTTGATCGTGTATTTGAGCATATTTATATGGTCGACGATATACAGGATCTTCGTGATGGGTTTTAATTTCGTGTTTTATAGTACTAGTGAAGGTCAAAATGTCACCTTCTTTATACTGCACGTCCTTAAATTCATAGAGAACTTTCTTTAGTTTCTCTTTTTCTTCGTCATTTAAATGTTCCAACCTTAGCTGGTTGCATTCCCTTAATTCATTCTCTAATGCGGAAGCGAAGTATTGCTCTCCTTCAGGAGATGGGTCAAGGCACTTAGGTGTAGTTATATCTTCCTTTGAAGATGGCTTAACACCTTTGTGTGCGGTCTTGCCGACGGCAATTGCTTCTCCACTTTGGATGATTGGGTATGACCTTTTTCCTAACGTTACCATTTCATTTCGGTAATCGATGACGGCTTTGCTGGCCATCAAATATTCTCTGCCTAAGAGTATGTCATAATTTTCAGAAAAATTATGAATATAAAATTTTTGTTTTGTCGGACAGTTTTTGGTTGCATTACGTGTAATGCTCTGAGTCAGACGGACGGGTCCATTAATGGTATGGACGGTGAGGTTGTCGCTATCGACTTTGGAATCTGTATAGTTTTCTTTTATTATATTTATTGACGATCCCGAGTCCGCGATACCTCTTAATTTTTTATTATTTACGATTATTTCTATATATGGTCTTCCTCGATTTCTTCCGAGGCACTCTGCTGAAAATTTACATCCATTTTCATTTGTCCGCTTTGGCTTTCCCTAGATCGTTTGACTGGCTGATTTGGTGCACTGCTACCTGCCTGAGTCTGATTGATTTGATAGTTTGTGGGATTCTGTACTCTGCCCTGGTTTAAGGAATTTCTAAATTCGTTAAATAATCCTTTATTATTTACGGCATTATATCCTGAATTATTTCGATTCGATCCATGATTATTTCTGGAAGTACTTGGGTTTTGATTGTTATAATCGTTACTATTATAGCGAGGGTAATAAGTTCCAACATTCCTACGATTGTTATTTCCGTTTCTTGAGTGTTCGTGATTCTTGTTATCAGTTACGAAATTTTCGTAGATTCCTAACTCTTGAGCTGATTTTTCTAGATTAGCCATAGTAGAAATGTCTTTCTTTGCTAAAATGATGAACAGTTTATTGGGTAGAGCATCTTCTATGGTATGTCTGGTGGCTTTTGCCAGAGCGTTTTTAAAGATTATCTTATTTTCTGGGCTAGTCTCCAGATTTAGTTTACTTACTGTTCGGAGCAGAACCCAGCCGATTAGCTGCTTGCCAAATAGCACCTAATTCTTGGCCCTCAGCCGCTTATTTTGTTTGTTACTTATGTCTATGTCACTCATTTGTTTGTTAAAGCTCTGCGCTTGCTTGCCCTGCTAAACGCTCTCTGCCAGCTCGCTCTTCGCTATCTCCGCTTTGCGTCTGCCTACCGACGTCGGCCGAGCGAAGCTGCGCTTTGCGATCGGAGCCGCAATGTAAAGGGCAGGCAAGCCACACTTGCAATTTGGATGTCACGCATTAAAGAACATATCGTAATTTTATTTCTGCGCCGAGTTTTATTTAATTCGAAATAATAAGTCGGCCGATTGGGGATAAAAAACATTATCTCCACATAAAATTTGGTGACCCCGACGTGATCTCCGCTTGCGAGACTAATTTGTGCGATATTGTAAGGCGGTTTTGGGAAGTCGATGGAGATTATTCGCCCTCATCAATTTCGGAGGAAGATGTTCATTGCGAACAGCATTTCGTCACAAACTGCATTCGCCTAGAGTCCGGAGCTTACTCCGTGCGTTTGCCAACCAAATTCAGTCTAGAGGAATTAGGAGAATCGTATCAGCAGGCGCTACGTAGATTTCTCAATTTGGAGAGGAAGCTAGCAAAAAATGCACAGCTTAAGGCAAAATATATGGAGTTTCTCCAGGAGTATCGTGATTTAGGACACATGTCGCCAGCTTCGCGGCAGTCAGACCTCCCGCAGTACTTCTTGCCTCACCATTGCGTCCACAAGCAGGATAGTACAACCACCAAATTACGCGTAGTGTTCGATGGATCTGCCAAAACAGCGTCTGGAGTATCACTGAATGATGCGCTAATGGCTGGACCCACCATCCAACCTAAAATTCTGATAACTCTGCTTCGTTTCCGCTTTTTTAAAGTCGCCTTGTGTGGCGATATCTGCAAAATGTACCGCTGTGTACGCGTTTCCCATCCCGATACGCACGTGCAGTGCATCCTATGGCGCAATGACCCGAAGGAGGAGATTCAGGTGTTCAAGTTGGAGACTGTTACTTACGGAACCAAACCTGCCGCTTTCTTAGCAATTCGTGCTATGCATCAATTGGCAAATGATGAAGAGTTGCGTTTTCCGCTTGGCGCTGATGTTGTTCGAAGAGATTTCTATGTCGATGATCTCATATCTGGAGGGGACAGCATTGATTCTGTCATCAAGATTCGTCAGCAGGTAAAGGAGCTACTTTCGAAAGGATGTTTTCCCATACGTAAATGGTGTTCCAATGAACCCGCTGCTTTGGAAGGCGTATCGGAGGCGGATCGCGAAAAGTTCCTTACCTTTCATGACGGGACTGAAGTAACCAAGGCGCTTGGTCTAGTTTGGGATCCCACCACGGACAATCTTCTGTTTAGCTTCGCTCACGTCGGAACCGCTGCAGGCCCAATATCGAAGCGTTCGGTCCTGTCTACACTAGCTAGGTTCTACGATCCTCTAGGGCTCATCTCTCCCATCATCACAAAAGCTAAAATATTTATGCAGTCGCTATGGAACGAAAGCCTAAAGTTGAATTGGGACGAAAGCCTGCCCCAGGATCTACATACGACTTGGATTGAGCTGACTTCGCAGTTGTCGATGGTTAAAAACTTTAAGTTTCCACGTTACGTGCTTCGGCAGCAAGCCAGATTAGAAATGCACGCGTTTTGTGATGCGAGCCAAGCAGCATATGGCGCCTGTGTATACATGCGTTCGGAAGCTCTTGGCATTGTGCAAAGTCATCTCTTATGCTCTAAATCCAGAGTCGCGCCCTTGAAAAGTATGACTATCCCCAATCTTGAGCTGTCCGCTGCCCTCGTATTAGCCGAACTAGTGTCCACCATAGTTAAGGGATTATCAGCTCCATGCCAAATACATTGCTGGTCGGATTCGTCCATAGCCCTTGCCTGGATTCGAGAATCACCATTGAATTTTAATATATTTGTTTCTAATCGAGTTCAGCGGATTCAGGAGCTCACCGCTGGAATGACTTGGCATCACGTGCCCACAAAGTTGAATCCTGCCGACATCATATCACGTGGATCCACGCCCGCTGAACTAATGGATAGCAGCCTTTGGATCTCTGGACCACCATTCTTGCGTCTTGAGAGCTCAGAGTGGCCTGCAGGCTTGCAATTGCCGACCGATGTACCAGAACGTCGTCATGCAGCATTGGTTGTTTCAAACGAAAGGGATGTATCGTACGATTGCAAATTTCAAAACTCATTCGGATCCATGCAGCGCGTCTTTGCTTACATATATCGATTCTACATTCTCAAGGACAAAGGCATAGCGCGGTCGAAGGGTCAACTTACCGTAATCGACATCAAAAATGGTACGCATTTGCTCATAAGGGCAATACAGCAGCAACAATTTTCGGAAGAGATAAGGGCCCTCGCCAGCAAACAGGCCCTACCCCCAAAAAGCACGATGGCCTCACTGAATCCATTTCTGGATAGCTTTGGATTGCTGCGTGTTGGAGGCCGACTCCAAAATGCCGAATTGGACTACGACGCGAAGCACCCGATCCTGCTTCCTAAGGGACATCCTGTCACTGTCTCTATTATTATCTTCTTTCACGAAAGGTTTCTCCACGCAGGAGCTCAAGGATTGCTCGGACTGCTTCGGCAAAAATTCTGGCCTATTGGTGGACGCAAATATGTGGCGGGAATCATTCGCAAATGTGTTAGATGCTTTCGTTTGAAGCCAGTGCTGAGGGAACATATCATGGGAAACTTGCCTGCGGATCGCGTAAGGACTAATCCAGCATTCCACACAACGGGCGTTGATTTTTGCGGACCCTTTTATCACAAGTCGGAAGTCAGAAGCAGGCCTCCTATCAAATGTTACATCGCTGTCTTCGTATGCTTTAGCACCAAAGCAACTCATTTGGAAGTCGTTCGGGATCTATCTACAGAATCCTTTCTGGCAGCATTAAGGCGTTTTATAAGTCTACGTCCCAAACCTCGAATCATCTGGTCAGACAACGCTACAAATTTTGTAGGAGCAAAAAATGAGCTTTTGGAGCTTCGGCAAATGTTCCTCAGCGATCCTCATACGTCGGCTGTGTCACATCTCTGCGTTTCTAGTGGAATCGACTGGAAATTCATCCCCCCTCGCTCACCTCATTTTGGGGGTTTGTGGGAGGCGGCTGTTAAAGCAGCTAAATATCATTTTCATCGCATCGTCGGGACCTACATTTTTACTCTTGATGAAATTCAGACCTTGGCTTGTGAAATCTCTGCTTTGTTAAATTCCCGTCCGCTTTATGCAAATACAGAAAGTCCCGATGATCTAGATGTGCTCACGCCAAACCACTTTCTCAATGGAGCCCCGAAAGCTGCATTCGACGAGCCAGATGGGTCGCTTCTCCGGGTCAACCTACTTAGTCGATGGCAGCGGTCAAATGAAGCAGGCGTTTTGGAGAAAATGGAGCACGGCGTATCTTTCGATTCTTCAGGAGCGGGGCAAGTGGCGGTCATCGTCTCCAAACATCAAGCTAGGAGCGCTCGTCATGATCAAGGAGGTAACGCTGCCACCATTAAGGTGGCCGCTTGGCCGCATTGAGAGCGTCATCCCAGGAAAAGATGGAACCATCAGAGTAGCCGTCATCCGCACTCAAAAGGGCCTTTTCAAGAGGGCCGTTGGAAAAATAGCGGTTCTGCCCCTTCAGGATGGATCTGTTGAAAGCCTTTGCCTTCCAACGGGGGTGAATGTTCGGAGCAGAATCCAGCCGATTAGCTGCTTGCCAAATAGCACCTAATTCTTGGCCCTCAGCCGCTTATTTTGTTTGTTACTTATGTCTATGTCACTCATTTGTTTGTTAAAGCTCTGCGCTTGCTTGCCCTGCTAAACGCTCTCTGCCAGCTCGCTCTTCGCTATCTCCGCTTTGCGTCTGCCTACCGACGTCGGCCGAGCGAAGCTGCGCTTTGCGATCGGAGCGGCAATGTAAAGGGCAGGCAAGCCACACTTGCAATTTGGATGTCACGCATTAAAGAACATATCGTAATTTTATTTCTGCGCTGAGTTTTATTTAATTCGAAATAATTAGTCGGCCGATTGGGGATAAAAAACATTATCTCCACACTTACTATAACATTTGACTTAATTTCTAGTTCCTCTACGAACTGACGAATATTCCCATTGAATTTGGTGTCGTGTAATTGTTGTAGCAGCGTTTCGTATGGAGTGTGGTTGTTGAATTTGCTGATTAGGGCTGCTTTTAGATCGGTCCAGGTGTTGGGTTGAAGGCTTTGTGATAAAAGTTGTGCTCGTCCGCACAGTTGACCCTCAGTGGCTCCGTACATGATGCTTTGTTGCCGGATGTCTTCTGTTGGGTACAATTCGGAGATGTACTCAATCCTGCTTATGAACGAGCTTAGGCGTTCTTGGCATCCGTCGTATGGTGGAATTTGCCTGATTGACTTCAAGGCTTGGTTCAGGTGCATTTCTGTTAGCGGCATGTTGATTTCTTTTTATTTATTTATTTTTTCTAATATTAATTGAGCTTCAATCGTGTGTAGATTCTTTGGCGGATCTCTTTAGTATTAGCGTTACTTTTTCTCTGATCACTGTAGGTTATTACGCACTGTAACTGTCACTACGCCAATTGATCGTCTTAAAAAAAGGATTCACTTTTAACTGAGATCCTACCGACTGCGCCAGTTAAATATGCGACACTTCAGTTTAAGTTTTAAAAAAGGTTTTATTCTTTCACTTAAACTTAGCGTACATTGGTTAGTTATTTCCCCGACGATGACTGAGGTCTGATGTCTTGAACGGAATTAACTTTGGTTGAATTCTCCGACGGTGTCGCGATTGACGTTTGTCTTGAACAGAACTGAGTTGGCTTCTTAGATGTAGACTATTTATATTATGATGCTCGGTTTGGGATTCGGATTTGGATTCCTAGGCGTTGGCTTCGACTTCGGCTTCGGAGATGGAGTACGTGACTCGATCGATATGTGGGAAAGGCGGCTTTTGATGAAAGGCTTCCGCTGCGTATGAGCGGTGTTGCATTACTTGGGGGTGGCTGAGAATAGGGCCTCTGATTGGTCAGCTAGGATGGTGTGATTCTTGAGAATCGATTAGTAATTGATCTCTGAAGAGTGGCGTGATTCTGGTGCGGCTGGACTCTAGTGCGGCTGGATTCTAGGGCGGCATCTATTGTTTTATGTTCAACTTCCAGTTTAGGGTGTTTGTTTACATTGCCTGCAATCGGCTACGCGTGGTCCATTTCGAGCGTGAGATTGTTTATGAGGGTTCGAAGCTGAGGGTGTCGTATTGTTTATAGTATTGTGGGTGCAGGGTAATAGACATAGACAAGGGTATGCGGAGCATGGACTATAGATATGTCACTATATATATTTAGCCAACGAACAGTTCTGGCATCTACGCCATACCTCCTGAGTTGAGTTTCAATTAAGACCGAGAATCAGGAGATTTACCCAGGAAAGCATTGTAAAGAAAAACCTAGCTGGTATGTCCGTGATTAGTTTGGAAAGTGTTCGTGGTAATATATATAGTGACATATCCATAATTCCCCACATCCCATACACATTATGTTTTTGTACAATTCATCCACCCCATCCACACAAGTAACAGGACCTTACTCAAGAATCAATAACTGTTTCTTCCCATACTCCAAGCTAGGGCCCCCCATAATATAAACAATGTACCACATTGTTTCATCAACATTAGAATCACGCCACTCTCGAGAAATCGATTCTTTAGAATCACGCCACTCATGAGGACCAATCAAAGCTAGACATAAAACCAAGGAGTATCACATTCCTAGCTCCGTCATGTAATGCAACACCGATCGCCAGCAGTGGATGCCTTTCATCAAAGCCGACGCATCCCCAAATATCGATCCAGGCACGTACGCCACCGACACGAAGATGCAGCCGAGGAAAGCAACGCCCGAAGCCAGAGTCGGGAGTTCCAAGAGAAGGGCTCATGGAAACTAGCCAGCAGCAGAGAGAGATCAGTTCCGTTTGAGACAAGCAGACGTAAAGTTAAGTCGGGGAATTCAACCAATCTTGTGACATAAAGAAATTAAGTACTAAAAATAAAATCTTTTTTAAAAACTAAATTTCGAGTTGCGGATATTTAACTGGCGCAGTCGGTAGGATTTCGTTTAAAATTAACTCCTATATTTCGGTAATGGTCAGCTTGTGTAATTTCTAATTACTGTGATCACGTAATCCCGGAATCGTTAATAAAATTGTGAAATCCGCCAAAGAACCTATGTGTTACGAGCACATACGATTTGCAAAACTAAAATTAAGTGAACTGAAGTAAGCGGAGATAGTGATCCACCAAGAACAGTTAAACACTAAATACAAAATCAAAAAAACTTACAAGTGAACCAAAATAAAGTTAAAAACTACTGAAAACAAAACAAAACCCAATCAACACCAACAACATGGCGTTACCACCACTATCATTGAGCGAAATCCACTTGAACCAGGCACTGCTGTCGATCAGACAAATACCTGCCTATGACGGTTCATCTGGACAGCTAAGCTCATTTATCAAACGAATCGAATATGTATGCGGGTTATATCCAACTGAAGATCTTCGCCAACAAAGGATTCTATTTGGAGCGACCGAGATCCAACTGTCAGGAGAGGCACAACGCATATCGCAAATGATACAACCCAACACGTGGCTCGAACTGAAGACGGCGCTGATCAACGAGTTTAAAAATCACACATGTGAAGAACTCTTACGACAACTATACACCACCAGTTTCAACGGCAGTCTTCGTAAGTTTATAGAAGAATTAGAGATAAAAGCATTATTAATAAAAAATAAGCTAAACTTAGAAAACATACCAGAAAATAATGTCATTTATAAAAACGCTTTGAACAACACAATTAAAGATGTCATTACTCGAAAACTTCCTGACAGAATGTTCATGACCTTAGCAAGAAAAGATATTACCACATTGTCTAATCTTAAGAAGGCAGCACAAGAAGAAGGATTGTACGAAGCTAGTACAACAGATTCAGGTACAATTAAAGATCAATCGAAATCGTCTCAATCAAATCGAAAGAATGTTGGAAACTATTATGCAAATTATAATACTACTAACTATCACAATCAAACTCAGAGTTCATCTGGAACAGGTCAGACTAATCGAACAAATCAAAATCAAAATTCCCAAAATCCTGGATTATACAATGAGTTCAAAAATTCCTTGAATCAAGGTAGGGCTCAGAATCCATTCAATCAGCAAATATCTCAAAACCAAGCTAGTGGTAGTGGACCCAACCAACCTACTAAAAGAGGGAGGGAGAGCCAGAGTGGCCAAACGAAGATGGACGTAAATTTTCATCAAGCCGCCTCGGAAGAAACCGAGGAGGACCCTATATAAACATTACCATTAATAAAAGAATATTAAGGTGTATCGCTGACTCGGGATCATCGATCAACATCATGAAAGAAAATTATACAGATTCCGAGATAAAAGACGATAACCTTACGGTCCATACCATCAATGGACCTGTCCGTTTAACTAAGAGTATAATGAGGAATGCGAACAAAACATGTCCGTCCGAACAAAAGTTCTACATACATAACTTTTCCGAAAATTATGATATTTTATTAGGAAGAGAATACTTGATGGCAAGTAAAGGCGTCATCGATTACAGAAATGACACTGTAACACTAGGAGCTAGGTCGTACCCAATCATTCAGAGTGGAGAAGCTATTGAAGCCGGCAAGACCGCACAGAAGTGCACTGATCCCTCTACAAAAGAAGAGAAGATCGCACCTAAGTGCCTTGACCCATCTCCAGAGGGAGATCAATACTTCGCTTCCGCTCTAGACAGTGCATTAAGGGAATGTAATCAATTAAGATTGGAACACTTAAACGACGAAGAGAGGGAAGAGTTAAAGAAGGTCTTATATGAGTTTAAGGATGTGCAGTACAGAGAAGGTGACAATTTGAGTTTCACAAGTACAATCTAGCACGAGATCAAAACTCTACATGAAGACCAGGTCTACAGACGACCATACAAATATGCCCAGATACATGATCAGGAGCTAAACCAGCAAATCAAAGATATGATCAGGCAGGGAATAATTCGAAAGTTGAATTCTCCTTACTGCTCGCCCATATCTATGATTCCGAAGAAGATAGATGCTTCAGGAAAGCAAAAATATCGAATGGTAGTAGACTATAGAAGTCTAAATGAAATAACAGTTAAGGACAAATTCCCAACTCCACGAATGGATGAAATCCTAGACAAACTAGGTAAATGTCAGTATTTTACGACAATCGATTTAGCAAAAGGTTTCCATCAAATACCCATGGAACCTAGCTCAATCCCCAAAACTGCGTTCTCCACTAAGCATGGACATTACGAGTTCACTCGTATGCCCTTTGGGCTAACCACTGCCCCAGCTACCTTCCAAAGATGTATGAACAATCTGCTAGAAGAGTTAATCTTCAAAGATTGCTTTGTATACTTAGATGACATCATTATATTTTCCACTTCATTGGAAGAACACTTGTTGTCACTAAGGAGAGTATTTGGAAAGTTGAGAGACGCCAACTTGAAGCTACAAATGGATAAATGTGAATTCATGAAAAAGGAAACTGAATTCCTAGGTCATGTAGTCACTACTGAAGGAATAGTACCAAATCCAGGCAAAATCTCTGCCATTGTCAAATTTCCAATACCAGAAACGACTAAACAAATAAAGTCATTCTTAGGTCTGTGCGGGTTCTACAGGAAATTCATTCCTAATTTTGCAAACATAGCAAAACCTATGACACTCAAACTAAAGAAAGGAGCTGTCCCCAAGGAGGACCCCAAGGAAGAAAAGTACGTCGAGGCATTTGAGAGACTAAAAGTACTCATCACCTCAGACCCTATCCTTGCGTTCCCAGACTTTGACAAAATGTTCACGGTAACAACCGACGCTAGTAACATAGCATTGGGAGCGGTTTTGTCACAAGAACACAAACCGATCTGCTACGCTAGCAGAACCCTAAATGAACATGAAATAAACTATTCAGCCATCGAAAAGGAATTATTAGCGATCGTATGGGCAACCAAGTATTTCCGTTCATACCTGTTCGGTAGAACATTCGAGATACAAAGCGATCATAGACCCTTGATTTGGTTGAACAACCTCAAGGAGCCAAATATGAAATTACAAAGGTGGAAAATAAAACTGAATGAGTTTGATTTTAAAAGGAAATATCTACCAGGCAAAGAAAATCATGTAGCTGATGCCTTATCAAGGGTAAAGATTAATGAAAATCTCCTTGGAGAAGCTTCCAATAGCGTTGGTGCAACTGTACATAGCGCACAGGAAGACAATCTAAATCACATTGCTATCACGGAAAGACCAATTAACTATTACAATCGGCAAATTGAGCTAATAAAAGGCAATGAAGATAAGGTAGAAACAATTCGTTATTTTCACAAGCTAATCATCAAGATCACGTATAAGGAAATGACCAACACCTTAGCGAAGGATATAATAAAGGAATATCTATGCACCAAAAAGAGCGCATTATATTTCCATAACGAAATAGATTTTCCTCCATTCCAAAAAGCCTATTTAGAAATCATTAATTCTAACAATATAACCAAAGCTATTAAATCAAGCACGAAACTCCTAGATATTCAGAATTACGCTGAATTTAAAGAAACCATATTAAAGAATCATAAAGGCTTACTCCATCCAGGGATAGAGAAAACCGTCAATTGGTTTAGGGGAAAATACTATTACCCGGATTATCAAAAACTAATCCAAAACATCATAAACGAATGTCCTACTTGTAATATTGCCAAAACAGAGCATATAAATACGAAGTTGGCATTCGAAACTACACCGGAAATACTGAACATCAGAGAGAAATACGTCATAGATTTTTATATGGTTGGTAACCAACAGTTCCTATCATGTATTGACGTATACTCGAAGTTTGCCCCACTCTTGTAGAAGTAAAAAGTCGTGACTGGTTAGAAGCAAAAAGAGCCATCATGAAAGTTTTTAACGAGATGGGCAAACCAATTGAAATCAAAGCCGATAAAGATTCAGCTTTTATGTGCACAGCATTGCAAGCATGGCTGAATGCGGAAAACGTCAAAACGATCACTTCCAGCAAAAATGGAATATCTGACGTAGAAAGATTTCATAAAACAGTAAATGAAAAATTAAGAATAATATCTAGCGAGGATAACCCAGAAGATAGATTCACGAAGTTTGAATTAATTCTTTATACTTATAATCATAAAACCAAACATAATACCACAAATAGGACACCAGCTGATATATTCATTTATGCAGGCTCACCTGATTATGACACCCAACTAAATAAAGTGAATAAAATCACTCAACTAAATAAAAACCGCATAGAGTATGAAGTAGATACCCGCTATAAACTATCACCTCTAGTTAAGTCTAAGGTAACAAATCCTTTCGAAAGGACGGGCGAAATTAGACAGGTAGACGAAAAACATTATGAAGAAAAGAATAGGGGTAGGAAAATAACTCATTATAAATCAAAATTCAAGAAAAAAAAGAAATCTTATAGAAGCAAATATAATTGTGGAGATAATGTTTTTTATCCCCAATCGGCCGACTAATTATTTCGAATTAAATAAGACTCGGCGCAGAAATAAAATTACGATATGTTCTTTAATGCGTGACATCCAAATTGCAAGTGTGGCTTGCCTGCCCTTTACATTGCCGCTCCGATCGCTAAGCGCAGCTTCGCTCGGCCGACGTCGGTAGGCAGACGCAAAGCGGAGATAGCGAAGAGCGAGCTGGCAGAGAGCGTTTAGCAGGGCAAGCAAGCGCAGAGCTTTAACAAACAAATGAGTGACATAGACATAAGTAACAAACAAAATAAGCGGCTGAGGGCAAAGAATTAGGTGCTATTTGGCAAGCAGCTAATCGGCTGGGTTCTGCTCCGAACATTCACCCCCCGTTGGAAGGCAAAGGCTTTCAACAGATCCATCCTGAAGGGGCAGAACCGCTATTTTTCCAACGGGCCTCTTGAAAAGGCCTTTTCACAAGCCAAGGTCTGAATTTCATCAAGAGTAAAAATGTAGGCCCCGACGATGCGATGAAAATGATATTTAGCTGCTTTAACAGCCGTCTCCCACAAACCCCCAAAATGAGGTGAGCGAGGGGGGATGAATTTCCAATCGATTCCACTAGAAACGCAGAGATGTGACACAGCCGACGTATGAGGATCTCTGAGGAACATTTGCCGAAGCTCCAAAAGCTCATTTTTTGCTCCTACAAAATTTGTAGCGTTGTCTGACCAGATGATTCGAGGTTTGGGACGTAGACTTATAAAACGCCTTAATGCTGCCAGAAAGGATTATGTAGACAGCGATGTACAGATGTGATGTACCCTTGTGATAAAAGGGTCCGCAAAAATCAACGCCCGTTGTGTGGAATGCTGGATTAGTCCTTACGCGATCCGCAGGCAAGTTTCCCATGATGTTCCCTCAGCACTGGCTTCAAACGAAAGCATCTAACACATTTGCGAATGATTCCCGCAACATATTTGCGTCCACCAATAGGCCAGAATTTTTGCCGAAGCAGTCCGAGCAATCCTTGAGCTCCTGCGTGGAGAAACCTTTCGTGAAAGAAGATAATAATAGAGACAGTGACAGGATGTCCCTTAGGAAGCAGGATCGGGTGCTTCGCGTCGTAGTCCAATTCGGCATTTTGGAGGCGGCCTCCAACACGCAGCAATCCAAAGCTATCCAGAAATGGATTCAGTGAGGCCATCGTGCTTTTTGGGGGTAGGGCCTGTTTGCTGGCGAGGGCCCTTATCTCTTCCGAAAATTGTTGCTGCTGTATTGCCCTTATGAGCAAATGCGTACCATTTTTGATGTCGATTACGGTAAGTTGACCCTTCGACCGCGCTATGCCTTTGTCCTTGAGAATGTAGAATCGATATATGTAAGCAAAGACGCGCTGCATGGATCCGAATGAGTTTTGAAATTTGCAATCGTACGATACATCCCTTTCGTTTGAAACAACCAATGCATGACGACGTTCTGGTACATCGGTCGGCAATTGCAAGCCTGCAGGCCACTCTGAGCTCTCAAGACGCAAGAATGGTGGTCCAGACATCCAAAGGCTGCTATCCATTAGTTCAGCGGGCGTGGATCCACGTGATATGATGTCGGCAGGATTCAACTTTGTGGGCACGTGATGCCAAGTCATTCCAGCGGTGAGCTCCTGAATCCGCTGAACTCGATTAGAAACAAATATATTAAAATTCAATGGTGATTCTCGAATCCAGGCAAGGGCTATGGACGAATCCGACCAGCAATGTATTTGGCATGGAGCTGATAATCCCTTAACTATGGTTGACACTAGTTCGGCTATTACGAGGGCAGCGGACAGCTCAAGATTGGGGATAGTCATACTTTTCAAGGGCGCGACTCTGGATTTAGAGCATAAGAGATGACTTTGCACAATGCCAAGAGCTTCCGAACGCATGTATACACAGGCGCCATATGCTGCTTGGCTCGCATCACAAAACGCGTGCATTTCTAATCTGGCTTGCTGCCGAAGCACGTAACGTGGAAACTTAAAGTTTTTAACCATCGACAACTGCGAAGTCAGCTCAATCCAAGTCGTATGTAGATCCTGGGGCAGGCTTTCGTCCCAATTCAACTTTAGGCTTTCGTTCCATAGCGACTGCATAAATATTTTAGCTTTTGTGATGATGGGAGAGATGAGCCCTAGAGGATCGTAGAACCTAGCTAGTGTAGACAGGACCGAACGCTTCGATATTGGGCCTGCAGCGGTTCCGACGTGAGCGAAGCTAAACAGAAGATTGTCCGTGGTGGGATCCCAAACTAGACCAAGCGCCTTGGTTACTTCAGTCCCGTCATGAAAGGTAAGGAACTTTTCGCGATCCGCCTCCGATACGCCTTCCAAAGCAGCGGGTTCATTGGAACACCATTTACGTATGGGAAAACATCCTTTCGAAAGTAGCTCCTTTACCTGCTGACGAATCTTGATGACAGAATCAATGCTGTCCCCTCCAGATATGAGATCATTGACATAGAAATCTCTTCGAACAACATCAGCGCCAAGCGGAAAACGCAACTCTTCATCATTTGCCAATTGATGCATTGCACGAATTGCTAAGAAAGCGGCAGGTTTGGTTCCGTAAGTAACAGTCTCCAACTTGAACACCTGAATCTCCTCCTTCGGGTCATTGCGCCATAGGATGCACTGCAGGTGCGTATCGGGATGGGAAACGCGTACACAGCGGTACATTTTGCAGATATCGCCACACAAGGCGACTTTAAAAAAGCGGAAACGAAGCAGAGTTATCAGAATTTTAGGTTGGATGGTGGGTCCAGCCATTAGCGCATCATTCAGTGATACTCCAGACGCTGTTTTGGCAGATCCATCGAACACTACGCGTAATTTGGTGGTTGTACTATCCTGCTTGTGGACGCAATGGTGAGGCAAGAAGTACTGCGGGAGGTCTGACTGCCGCGAAGCTGGCGACATGTGTCCTTAATCACGATACTCCTGGAGAAACTCTATATATTTTGCCTTAAGCTGTGCATTTTTTGCTAGCTTCCTCTCCAAATTGAGAAATCTACGTAGCGCCTGCTGATACGATTCTCCTAATTCCTCTAGACTGAATTTGGTTGGCAAACGCACGGAGTAAGCTCCGGACTCTAGGCGAATGCAGTTTGTGACGAAATGCTGTTCGCAATGAACATCTTCCTCCGAAATTGATGAGGGCGAGTAATCTCCATCGACTTCCCAAAACCGCCTTACAATATCGCACAAATTAGTCTCGCAAGCGGAGATGACAGGGGGATCTTCAACGGCTGCTAGCGCCGCACGGGCTTTCTCAGAGTTTTTAATACTTCCTGACACTATCCAGCCAAGTTTCGTCTTCTGCAATGTTGGCAATTGGTCTGACAGTCGAATCTGTCCAACGCACATTAATTCGAAGAACAAACCAGCACCTATCAACAGATCGACACGCTGGGGCTTGGCGAAATTAGGATCAGCAAGTTTTAGATTAGTTGGCATTGGCCAATCCTTTGCGTCTAGGCCGAAGTTAGGCTGCATTCCTGTGATTGAGGCAGTGATAATTGCAGAGAGGAAACCGCGATAGCTTTCGTCTTGAGATTGCAGGACGATGTCCACAGCCTTGCTGGATGGTAGAATTGACTCTCCAATACCGGCGATTTGAACGTGAGACGGGTGAGGATCTAACTGCAGCTGATTGGCGAGTCTCGATGTTATAAAGTTAACCTGAGAAGCGGAATCTAAAATGGCACGACATGGAATAAGCGATCCAAAACGGCCCCTGACATATACGATTGCAGTAGCTAGCAGCACGTTTTGGCTAGGCAGAGATTTTTGACTCGAGGGGGGAGTGCTAATATATTTCCTTGCTACTAGGGCACTTGCAGGATCATGCTGGGTCGATTCCGTGCTCGACGACGGCAACTCAGCGTCAGCGCCCGACTGCATGTGGAGCAGTGTGTGATGCTTGGCTTGGCAATTTCTACATGCCCCTGACTTGCAGCGTTGCAATGAATGGCCTTTGTTGAGGCAGTTTAGACATAAATGGCGCTTCTTCACCTCCTTGTATCGAGAAAAAACAGGGAGATCTATAAATGCCTGGCATCGGGATATGTAGTGATCGGAGGATTTGCAATACTTGCATGTTGAGCTATTATGATCGTTAATGGAGGTGATTAGGGTGCTAGGTTTACTTTCTCCCACCTGCTGGCTAGGAATTGTTACCATAGCCGATCCCAAGTTTTCCAGCATCCGACATCTTGCTTCCAAGAATGAGGCCATGACCACCGAGGCAATCCTGACGTCGGCAAGTTCTCTTCCCATTTCTCCTTGGTCTTGTGGTCCAATTTCGTGCCTATGATGAAGATCAGCAACCCATCGGAAATCTCCTGCGGGGTCGCCAAGGTCTGAAGTGCACGCAAGTGCGAATTGATTTTATCGCTGAGCGCGCGCAAGCCGATAGCCGAGCCCTTCTCCACCCCTTGCAGCCCGAAAATAGCCTTGACGTGTGCCTGAAAATGTAACAGTTTATTATCGAATCGCAACATTAGTAAATTCAACGCCTTGTCGTAATTCTCCTCAGAAAGTTCCAAGGAACGAATCGTATCCAGCACAGCACCATCTAGACATCCACGAAGATATTGGAATTTTTCGATGATTGGTATACGATGGTCTTTGTGCACCATTGTCGAAAACATCACGTGGAATTCTGGCCAATCCATGTAGCTCCCACCGAATCGCGGAAGCTGCAACTCGGCCATTCGAGAACGGCCTATTCTATTATAGGCGAACAACGACGAATTCCCCTCGAGAGTATGCCGAGCCGTTGAATTGGCAACATTTACCGTGCGAGCAGCCATCAACTCCCGCGACAGCCTGCACCTAACCTTGACATAAACATTCGAAAAGTCCAGCCGGGCATCATGGGCTAACTGCAGGAAATCCAGCCTTTCAAGGCTCGTTTGAGCGGCATCGAAATCCGCATTCATTCGCTCGATCTGCTCTAAGCGAGCTTGAAGTTCTGCCTCATCTTACTCGGCAAGCTCTTCCTTGGTGAGAAAGCGATCCATGGCCTTTAGTTGGCGCGCGATGGACTCGGCCTTGTGCTTGTAGAAATCTACATCACTCGGAATTGCTGCGTTCGCGACATTGGTAGGCTCAGGTGCTGCCATGTTGAGGTTTTAAAAGAGTCACTCAGCACGACCGAAAAAGACGTATAAACGTGGGAACCGAAAGCAAAGGGATTACAGCTAATGCCTTTAGCTGTGCGGCTGTGCGAGCTGTCCGATTCCGCTTTGTACTCCGATTGTGTGTATTAGTGAGTTCGCTGCACTGCCTACCGCACTGCACAGACCGAATTGTCGCGACAGAGAAATTAATAGCCAGCAATGCGTGTATGTAGGTGTATGTAAGTGTGTTTTAGCACCGAATTGTGCTTAACCGCCGAAAATTTGCTAGGGCTAACGAATGTCGATCGCGAATGATTATTAATTGACACTGCAACTCAGAGATCACGTCGGGGTCACCAAATTTTATGTGGAGATAATTTTTTTTATCCCCAATCGGCCGACTAATTATAGATTGACATAGACATAAGTAACAAACAAAATAAGCGGCTGAGGGCCAAGAATTAGGTGCTATTTGGCAAGCAGCTAATCGGCTGGGTTCTGCTCCGAACAATAATAATTCCAGAGAAACCGAGGAAGTTAATGGAATCGGCGAACTTCAACACAATTAAAATCCTCATCTTCCTCATAATTACCATCGTAATGGCACAGGGCCAAAACATAGAAATAAATCCTATAAAATTCCAAAACAGATATATGATATTCAAAACTGGATCGATTAACATACCTTTCAATTACGAATACCATTATCTAACTGTTAATGTAACTAAAACCGAAGAACTATACCAAAATGTATTAATGCAAGCCACTAAATTCCAGGACATAATCCAAATAAAATATCTAGTAGACAAATTGCAAAGAGAAATGAACGGGCTAAAAATAACCAAAAGAAATAAAAGAGGCCTAATCAATATAGTAGGAACAGCCTACAAATATCTCTTTGGAACACTAGATCAGGAAGATAAAGTCGATTTGGAACAAAAAATAGAAAATTTAGCCAGCCATAGCATTCAAATGAATGAACTAAATTTGGTAATAGATGCAGTTAATAGCGGAATAAACGTTATAAACAAACTAAATGAAGAAAAAGACAGGAATCAACAAATAGAAATTTTGATATTCAATCTACAACATTTCACAGAATATATCGAAGATATACAACTAGGTATGCAATTAACTAGGCTCGGTATATTTAATCCAAAATTATTAAAACAAGACTACCTGGAACAAATAAATTCTGAGAAAATACTAAATATAAAAACCTCCACATGGCTAAAATCCGATACCAACGAAATTCTAATAATTTCCAACATTCCCAAAGACATTACAAAAGTACCAATCTATAAAATCGTTCCGTATCCAGACGAATTAAATAACATGTTAACAGATATGACATACGACAAGTACTACATAAACGAGGGCGAACGTTGTGAGTTGCTGCGGACACCGCAACTCTACGGTTATACCCGATACTAAGTCAGTATGGCTCTCCTCCGGCAGACGCCGCTAATATTAAACGACACGACAAAGAGTGCGTGCGAGAGAGACAGAAAATCAGTCTGAGCGTGACGTCGGGCGCTGCGTAGCCACTGAATATTGATTTCTTGCTTTTGGCTACAAAAATGATCCGATCTGATCCAGATTCAGCAATCTGATAGATATGGTCATTATCTATGATTCTCGAATGTGCAATATTGTGGATGCAACAGATTTTCGTCCTTTGTGTGGGCGGAAGGGGGTGGGGCGAAATTTTGAGATACACGTTTTATAGTTAGATCTAACAGGAGTGCGGATACCAAATTTGGTTACTCTAGCCTTAATAGTCTCTGAGATTTTTGAATATCCCCAGATTTTCGTCCGTTGCGGGGGCGGAAGGGGGTGTGGCGAAATTTTGAAACAAACTCGTCTCGGTCCGATATATTGGGAGTGTGGATACCAAATTTGGTTGCTCTAGCTTTTGTAGTCTCTGAGATCTAGGCGCTAATGTTTTACTCTAAGCAAAGCCGCCTATGCTACGTGTGTGTTAGAGAGAGACAGGGCGAGAAAAAATGAAATTGTTTTCTTGATGCTGGCTATATTAAAAATACGATCCAATTCAGATTCCGCACTCTTAAAGATATGGTCATTCTCTACAATTCTACGTTTTTGGTTTTCTCATATCTTTAAAATTGTGGATGCCACAGATTTTCGTCCTTTGTGGGGGCGGAAGTGGGCGGGGCGAAGTTTTGAAATATTTTTGTAGCAGTGACATATCACAGAAGTCTGGATCCAAAACATCGTTGCTCTAGCTCTTATAGTCTTTGAGCACTAGGCGCTGAAGGGGACGGACAGACGGACAGACGGACGGACGGACGGACGGACAGACGGACAGACAGACATGGCTCAATCGACTCGGCTATTGATGCTGATCAAGAATATATATACTTTATGGGGTCGGAAACGATTCCTTCTGGACGTTACACACATCCACTTTTACCACAAATCTAATATACCCCAATACTCATTTTGAGTATCGGGTATAAAAATGAAGAAGTATTTGTTAAAGAAACTAGATTGAAAGCCAATGACAATTGTATAAAAGGAACTTTAATGCAAATTCCCACTAAATGTCCATATTCCAATACTTTTCAAAACTTTCAAATAAACTTTATTGAACCCAATATACTAATCACATGGAATCTTCCAAAAACAACGCTAAACCAGAATTGTGTAAACCAAGAAATCATAGCGGAAGGAAATACCATTATAAAAATCTACAACTGTTCAATCCAATTAAATGAATTTACAATATCAAACACAATGTTAGATTTTGCCCAGAATGTTTATGTCAACAACAACATAACTAAAATAAAACCACTGTCGTATGTCCAAACTAATGAAATAATTATAATAATACACCAAATATAGTAACCTATTACAAATAAGTCTACTAATTTCATTTGTCATAATTATATTAGTACTACTAAGTTATGTAGCTGTTAAATTTAAGAAAACTTCTAAAAGAGTCACGGTTAAATGCATTAACCCTATAATAGAAGCAGAAGAGGAACCAGCCTCAGCCACCGCACTTGAAACCCCGTCACTATACCCGAGGGTAATCGCCTAAGGACAGGCTAATAACAAACGTTGGGGGAGTGACATATCCATAATTCCCCACATCCCATACACATTATGTTTATGTACAATTCATCCACCCCATCCACACAAGTAACAGGACCCCACTCAAGAATCAATAACTCTTTCTTCCCATACTCCAAGCTAGGGACCCCCATAATATAAACAATGGACCACATTGTTTCATCAACATTAGAATCACGCCACTCTCGAGAAATCGATTCTTTAGAATCACGCCACTCATGAGGACCAATCAAAGCTAGACATAAAACCAAGGAGTATCACATTCCTAGCTCCGTCATGTAATGCAACACCGATCGCCAGCAGTGGATGCCTTTCATCAAAGCCGACGAATCCCCAAATATCGATCCAGGCACGTACGCCCCCGACACGAAGATGCAGCCGAGGAAAGCAACGCCCGAAGCCAGAGTCGGGAGTTCCAAGAGAAGGGCTCATGGAAACTAGCCAGCAGCAGAGAGATCAGTTCCGTTTGAGACAAGCAGACGTAAAGTTATGTCGGGGAATTCAACCAATCTTGTGACATAAAGAAATTAAGTACTAAAAATTAAATCTTTTTTAAAAACTAAATTTCGAGTTGCGGATATTTAACTATATATATAAGAATTTGTGTTTTAGGACGGCGGCCCGTAGCCACGGTACTGCTCGTGCGATCATCAGTTGCATAGGAGTGCCTATACGGTGTGGTCTACGAGAGTTGTGGGGCGGATCGAAAAGACAAGTAGTGAACCCGCGGGAAAACACCGAAGAGCGAGACCTGCAGCTTGGCGTTGTCTGTCGAAAGCCTCAACCGTGTGGATGCACGGCGAAAACCAAGAGGCGCCTCCTGAACTTTATTTTTGGCGTCATTGATGCCACCCGTTATCGAGCCTCCAATGAAAGTGTAGTCCGCAGACCGACGTCGAATCGGATCGGCAACCTGAAGTCAAGCTAAGGAGCTAATGTACCCCATCGTCAACTGATTTAGCTGCGCCAGCGACACCCAATAATGAACTCGAATTGATTGCATTATTTTTGGATACTTCCGGCGGCGCAGTCCTACTCAGCCTGGCTGACATGTCTCTCGACCACGTCAATAGAGGATCGTAGTTACTCGTTGATGGAACACACGCCCCTTTTTCCTCTAGATTTCATGTGCCAGGCTAAAACCATTCTCTTTCGTCACACGATGTATACAGTTTTATAGTTAGTTATGTAACACAGCCAACATAATGGTTTTTGGAAACTAATGGGTATGAGAGCAACATTAATTTTTCTTGAGATTACACAGCAGTACACTCTAGTACGCTCACGTGCATATATGTAAGATATTATTTAGAGTATTGTTTATTCGTATTATTATCGCGGTGGCCTGGTATGTGTGCTTACAAAAGTTCTTAATGTTACGGCTTATTTCTGCTGATTTTCTGCTGCTGCTTCAGTCGCATCCGTATGCTGCTGTTCTCTCCTTTTCACTGCTTCGCTCGGTTCCTCTTCTTCTCTGTCCGCTGTTGATCTGCTGCTGTTGCTGCTGCTGTTACTACTGCTGTTGCTGCTAATCAGCTGTTCCTCTGCTGCTGTTATTACTGCTGTTGCTTATCTCCGCTGCCCCCTCAATAGGCCAGCTGGCCCCCTCCTTCTTACACTCGGTCATCCTGATTAGTCATCAGTCCCTGATGACCATGCGTCCTCGTTTTCTACAGAGAAGCTCCATAGTTTCATGTTATCATTGCTTGTGGTCGTATTGCTTGGTCCTTCGACGTCTGCTGCCTTCCGAACATTATAGCGTCCGCCTCGTTTCACGTTGGTTATTTCGTATGGTCCTAAGAATTCGCTGGCCATCTTTCTTCCGGTTACAAATTGTTTTCTACGTATGGCTACGAGATCTCCGACCTTGTATCCGTATTCGCATTTCCGCTTTTTATCGAATTGTTCCTTGTATCTGTCCTGGGCCTGCTGAATATTTTCTTTTGCCTCTTGTCGCATCTTTTGCCTCTCGTCTTCTAAATTATCAACCATCTCTTTTTCTATTAGCTGAAGTATGTCGCTATCCCGTCCACAACGCATTTTTACCCCGATCATCAGCTCAAATGGACAACGCTTTGTAGACACATGAACAGTGCTGTTAATAGCCCTCTGAACTCGCGGTACGAACTTATACCATCTTCCAGGTTCCTCCGACGACAATTTGGAAATGATGCTCAGAATAGATCGGTTTACGCGTTCAATTTGTCCGTTTCCTCTTGGTACCCCTGTGGCGCTCCATATGTGTTCGATGTTCTTTTCCTTGACAAACTCCTCAAAGCTTGAAGATGTAAATGCTGCTCCACGATCGCTTACTATGCGTGCCGGATTACCAAATACATCAGACCACTCCCTTAACTTCTTGAGAACTTCGTCTGCTCCTGTTGTTTTTGTGGGATACATCCATACGAACTTACTGAAGCTATCAACCATTGCGAAGATGTACTTGTACTGCTTTGAAGTAGCATCCATAGGCCCAAGGTGATCCACGTGTATAGTATACAGCGGCTGTGATCCTTTGTCAATTTGATGCAGAAATCCCTCTTTTTTGCCAAGCTTTTTGTTGTAGATTATACATTTCATACAGTTTCCTATGATCTGCATTACTTTTCCTTCCAGATGTGGAATCCAATGGCTCTGCTGTACGGTATGCATTGTTTTTTGAGCGGCAAAGTGTCCTGCGTTGTGAGCGTCGGTTATTATTTCTTTTCCTAATGACTTCGGTATTGCCAGCAAGTCCGTGCCTTGCACCACTTTGTATACGAGACCAGCCTTCAACTTAAAGTTTTCATATGGTTTACTTTTCAAAATTTCGGAAACGGCTTTGATCATCGTATCCTCCTGCTGGACTTTCTTAATTCTTGCTGTGACTTCCGAAGATACCATCATGACATCAATTGGGTACCTACTCAGGCAATCCACATGCTTCAGCCGTTCTCCTGGTCTGTGTTCCACTTCAAAGTCGTAGTCCTGCAAGTACAGAACCCATTGGGCTACCTCCCGCGGAACGTCCTTCTTGCTTAACGTTTGCTTGAAAGCAGCGCAATCCGTTACGAGCTTAAAGTTGGTTCCAAGTATGTACTGACGAAATTTTTTGCACGCTAGGAAAATTGCTTTGGCTTCCTGTATATAGCTATGCTGTCGTGCTTCAGACTCCGAGGTTTTCTTACTTCAGAATAAGATCGGATGCAATTGTCCTTCGTGCCATTGTAACAACGCCGCTGCAAACCCGTCCTTTGACGCATCAGTGTGTATCTCGGTTTTTGCATTCCTGCAATAAAGTTTCAAGACCGGCTCTTTCACCAATGCTTCCTTTAATGTAGCGAACGCCTGCTGCTCCTCCAGACTCATTTTAAATGGGACATCTTTTCGCAGCAGATTGGTCAGTGGTTTGGCGATTAGCGAATAGTTTCTTATGAATTTACTGAAAAACCCAGTTAATCCTAAAAACGACTGCACAGCCTTTATGTTTTTCGGCATCGGGAACTTGCTGACGGCTTTGGTTTTCTCCAATCCAGGCTTGATTTCCCCTCCTCCAACTTGATGACCCAAAAATGTAATGGTCGACTGCAGAAATCGGCACTTCTTCCACTTCATCTTCAGCCCGTATTCAGCTGCTGCATCAAAAACCTTCTTCAGCTTTCCCAGGCATTCGTCGGCGGTTTCAGCGTGTATAACGATATCGTCCATGTACAGGTCAAGAATGTTTTCATTTATAAGGTTTTGAAATACAAAACTTATAAAACGGATGAAAACTGCTGGCGAATTGCAAATCCCGAAAGGCGCACGGTTGAACTCAAAGAGGCCTTCCTTCGTTATGAACGCCGTATATTTTTTGCTGCTTTCTTCCACAGGAACGTGGAAAAACCCATTTTCTAAGTCCATGATGGTGAACACCTTAGCATTTTCCAGTTTTTCCAGCACCTCTTCAACGATTGGAACGGGAAAGCAATCTTTCAAGACCATCTTGTTCAACTGACGATAGTCCACGCAGACCCGGCTGCTCCCATCCTTTTTCTTGACAATTACAGTCCGACTGGCGAAATTTGATGATGAGCGTCGTATTATCCCAGCGTTGGCCCATTCATCGATCTGCTGCTTGACAACGTCGGCTTCGCTGATGGCCACTCGACTTGGCGATTGTCGAAACGGCGCTATTTTCTCGTCCGGTACGATCTTCAGCATGATCGGGCACACTGCAGTCTGCTTCTTTTCAGTAAAGTCCTGAATCATTGATTGGACGGCATCTCTGAACTGCGATGGAATGTTTATTTCAGGATTTGCTTCGACCACGTTGTAAATACTTATCTGTTTGGTGTGCTCAGTTTCCTCCCCCGGCAGGGGAGAAAACTTATATCCTCCTGGCGTTGATGTCATTGTGAACTTGGATATAAAGTCGTGTCCAAGCAACAATTCGCATCCGACGGCATGATCGGCCACCACAAGGAATTTGTGTGCCAGTCGCATTCCGTCGATCTCCACTTCTGCCGTAAACTGCCCAGCGGAGCGTGTGATGTTGTTTCCAAGTCCCCTCAAAGTTGACGAACTGGCTTGCAGATGGATACCACTCATTTTGCCGAACACTGACATCTTTAATAGGGAAACATCTGCACCGGTGTCTATGAGCCCCTTGACTTGCACGTCGTTAATTTTAAGAGACTTCAGGCGTTTTTCCTCATATGCAACGTTTACGGCAGCAGCACTCGGGCAATCCTTAGACATGTGTCCAGTCTGATTGCAGCGGAAACACTTTAATGCAGCTCGGCAATCCTTGCGTAGATGCTCCTGGGATCCACAATTGTAGCAGTGTTGCTTCCTTTCATATTTGGTTAAATTGGACTTCTTTCCGAACGGCTGTGAGTCTTTTTGTTTCGGGGCCAAGCCCCGAGCCCCCCCATCAACCGCGAGCGTTCTTTCGTAGATTTCGTACTTCTCTCGCAGCTGCTTGTATGAGCTGCATCCATACAAGGTGTACTTATAATCCGTTTTTAAATTGAGTCCGTCGACGATGTATCGAATCACCGACTCCGTGTCTGTTGTCCCACGTGCAGCAATGCGTTTCATCTGTAGTATATATTCGTGAAAACTTTCGCCGGCAATCTTCACTCGCATAGACAATTGATTGTGAATTTGCGCACTGCATAAGCGCTCACACTCAAACTCCTGTAAAAGTTGGTGACGCAATTGGCCGTACTCATACACTGCTGTGGACTCGAGAAAAAGAGCGGCTGTACCTGTCATTTTTGCTCGGGCTTGCACGTATTTTTGTTTGTCATTTAGTCCGTATGCTTCGGCGTTTAGCTCGAAGTTAATAAACCACTGCTGTACCGACATATTTTCACCGTTGAATTCTGGAATAATTTTGGCAAAATTTTCCACTACCAGCTTTGCATCATTTTTCTTGTCTATTTCATCAGCATTTATTTTCATCGAGAGCAGTTGAACCAGCTGTTGGAGCGTCTGTGTGTTTTCTTCTAGGAGTGTTGACCTCATCGCTTCCTCGTTCGCGTTTTGCTGCATATTCCCGGCTGGTGGTCCACTTGTATTTTCCATTATAATTCTACTGCGCAATACTCTTGTGGGCAGCCGGCTTGAAACAACCCTTTTTTCTCGGTTCTTCTTTTCACCCACTCGCTGTCTCGCTTCCACTGCTTGCGTCTTCTGAGAGTCTAATGCGCAGTTTTTTTGCACCGAATTTTTGCTTTTCCGTCTCGCTTCGTCTGCTGCCGGCTTCTGAGACATGAGACACACAATTTTTGATTTTTTCCACTTTACACAGGCAGTACGCGACTGGTTGAGCCCCCAAATGTAAGATATTATTTAGAGTATTGTTTATTCGTATTATTATCGCGGTGGCCTGGTATGTGTGCTTACAAAAGTTCTTAATGTTACGGCTTATTTCTGCTGATTTTCTGCTGCTGCTTCAGTCGCATCCGTATGCTGCTGTTCTCTCCCTTTCACTGCTTCGCTCGGTTCCTCTTCTTCACTGTCCGCTGTTGATCTGCTGCTGTTACTACTGCTGTTGCTGCTGCTGTTACTACTGCTGTTGCTGCTAATCAGCTGTTCCTCTGCTGCTGTTATTACTGCTGTTGCTTATCTCCGCTGCCCCCTCAATAGGCCAGCTGGCCCCCTCCTTCTTACACTCGGTCATCCTGATTAGTCATCAGTCCCTGATGACCATGCGTCCTCGTTTTCTACAGAGAAGCTCCATAGTTTCATGTTATCATTGCTTGTGGTCGTATTGCTTGGTCCTTCGACGTCTGCTGCCTTCCGAACATTATAGCGTCCGCCTCGTTTCACGTTGGTTATTTCGTATGGTCCTAAGAATTCGCTGGCCATCTTTCTTCCGGTTACAAATTGTTTTCTACGTATGGCTACGAGATCTCCGACCTTGTATCCGTATTCGCATTTCCGCTTTTTATCGAATTGTTCCTTGTATCTGTCCTGGGCCTGCTGAATATTTTCTTTTGCCTCTTGTCGCATCTTTTGCCTCTCGTCTTTAAAATTATCAACCATCTCTTTTTCTATTAGCTGAAGTATGTCGCTATCCGGTCCACAACGCATTTTTACCCCGATCATCAGCTCAAATGGACAACGCTTTGTAGACACATGAACAGTGCTGTTAATAGCCCTCTGAACTCGCGGTACGACCTTATACCATCTTCCAGGTTCCTCCGACGACAATTTGGAAATGATGCTCAGAATAGATCGGTTTACGCGTTCAATTTGTCCGTTTCCTCTTGGTACCCCTGTGGCGCTCCATATGTGTTCGATGTTCTTTTCCTTGACAAACTCCTCAAAGCTTGAAGATGTAAATGCTGCTCCACGATCGCTTACTATGCGTGCCGGATTACCAAATACATCAGACCACTCCCTTAACTTCTTGAGAACTTCGTCTGCTCCTGTTGTTTTTGTGGGATACATCCATACGAACTTACTGAAGCTATCAACCATTGCGAAGATGTACTTGTACTGCTTTGAAGTAGCATCCATAGGCCCAAGGTGATCCACGTGTATAGTATACAGCGGCTGTGATCCTTTGTCAATTTGATGCAGAAATCCCTCTTTTTTGCCAAGCTTTTTGTTGTAGATTATACATTTCATACAGTTTCCTATGATCTGCATTACTTTTCCTTCCAGATGTGGAATCCAATAGCTCTGCTGTACGGTATGCATTGTTTTTTGAGCGGCAAAGTGTCCTGCGTTGTGAGCGTCGGTTATTATTTCTTTTTCTAATGACTTCGGTATTGCCAGCAAGTCCGTGCCTTGCACCACTTTGTATACGAGACCAGCCTTCAACTTAAAGTTGTCATATGGTTTACTTTTCAAAATTTCGGAAACTGCTTTGATCATCGTATCCTCCTGCTGGGCTTTCTTAATTCTTGCTGTGACTTCCGAAGATACCATCATGACATCAATTGGGTACCTACTCAGGCTGTGGATTGCCTGAGTGCTTCAGCCGTTCTCCTGGTCTGTGTTCCACTTCAAAGTCGTAGTCCTGCAAGTACAGGACCCATTGGGCTACCTCCCGCGGAACGTCCTTCTTGCTTAACGTTTGCTTGAAAGCAGCGCAATCCGTTACGGGCTTAAAGTTGGTTCCAAGTATGTACCGACGAAATTTTTTGCACGCTAGGAAAATTGCTTTGGCTTCCTGTATATAGCTATGCTGTCGTGCTTCAGACTCCGAGGTTTTCTTACTTCAGAATAAGATCGGATGCAATTGTCCTTCGTGCCATTGTAACAACGCCGCTGCAAACCCGTCCTTTGACGCATCAGTGTGTATCTCGGTTTTTGCATTCCTGCAATAAAGTTTCAAGACCGGCTCTTTCCCCAATGCTTCCTTTTTAGTGTAGCGAACGCCTGCTGCTCCTCCAGACTCATTTTAAATGGGACATCTTTTCGCAGCAGATTGGTCAGTGGTTTGGCGATTAGCGAATAGTTTCTTATGAATTTACGGAAAAACCCAGTTAATCCTAAAAACGACTGCACAGCCTTTATGTTTTTCGGCATCGGGAACTTGCTGACGGCTTTGGTTTTCTCCAATCCAGGCTTGATTTCCCCTCCTCCAACTTGATGACCCAAAAATGTAATGGTCGACTGCAGAAATCGGCACTTCTTCCACTTCATCTTCAGCCCGTATTCCGCTGCAGCATCAAAAACCTTCTTCAGCTTTCCCAGGCATTCGTCGGCGGTTTCAGCGTGTATAACGATATCGTCCATGTACAGGTCAAAAATGTTTTCATTTATAAGGTTTTGAAATACAAAACTTATAAAACGGATGAAAACTGCTGGCGAATTGCAAAAACCGAAAGGCGCACGGTTGAACTCAAAGAGGCCTTCCTTCGTTATGAACGCCGTATATTTTTTGCTGCTTTCTTCCACAGGAACGTGGAAAAACCCATTTTCTAAGTCCATGATGGTGAACACCTTAGTATTTTCCAGTTTTTCCAGCACCTCTTCAACGATTGGAACGGGAAAGCAATCTTTCAAGACCATCTTGTTCAACTGACGATAGTCCACGCAGACCCGGCTGCTCCCATCCTTTTTCTTGACAATTACAGTCCGACTGGCGAAATTTGATGATGAGCGTCGTATTATCCCAGCGTTGGCCCATGCATCGATCTGCTGCTTGACAACGTCGGCTTCGCTGATGGCCACTCGACTTGGCGAATGTCGAAACGGCGCTATTTTCTCGTCCGGTACGATCTTCAGCATGTTCGGGCACACTGCAGTCTGCTTCTTTTCAGTAAAATCCTGAATCATTGATTGGACGGCATCTCTGAACTGCGATGGAATGTTTATGTCAGTATTTGCTTGGTTTCCTTGGTGTCCTCAGTTTCCTCCCCCGGCAGGGGAGAAAACTTATATCCTCCTGACGTTGATGTCATTGTGAACTTGGATATAAAGTCCAAGCAACAATTCGCATCCGACGGCATGATCGGCCACCACAAAGAATTTGTGTGCCAGTCGCATTCCGTCGATCTCCACTTCTGCCGTAAACTGCCCAGCGGAGCGTGTGATGTTGTTTCCAAGTCCCCTCAAAGTTGACGAACTGGCTTGCAGATGGATACCACTCATTTTGCCGAACACTGACATCTTTAATAGGGAAACATCTGCACCGGTGTCTATGAGCCCCTTGACTTGCACGTCGTTAATTTTGAGAGACTTCAGGCGTTTTTCCTCATATGCAACGTTTACGGCAGCAGCACTCGGGCAATCCTTAGACATGTGTCCAGTCTGATTGCAGCGGAAACACTTTAATGCAGCTCGGCAATCCTTGCGTAGATGCTCCTGGGATCCACAATTGTAGCAGTGTTGCTTCCTTTCATATTTGGTGAAATTAGACTTCTTTCCGAACGGCTGTGAGTCTTTTTGTTTCGGGGCCAAACCCCCATCAACCGCGAGCGTTCTTTCGTAGATTTCGTACTTCTCTCGCAGCTGCTTGTATGAGCTGCATCCATACAAGGTGTAGTTATAATCCGTTTTTAAATTCAGTCCGTCGACAATGTATCGAATCACCGACTCCGTGTCTGTTGTCCCACGTGCAGCAATGCGTTTCATCTGTAGTATATATTCGTGAAAACTTTCGCCGGCAATTGATTGTGAATTTGCGCACTGCATAAGCGCTCACACTCAAACTCCTGTAAAAGTTGGTGACGCAATTGGCCGTACTCATACACTGCTGTGGACTCGAGAAAAAGAGCGGCTGTACCTGTCATTTTTGCTCGGGCTTGCACGTATTTTTGTTTGTCATTTAGTCCGTATGCTTCAGCGTTTAGCTCGAAGTTAATAAACCACTGCTGTACCGACATATTTTCACCGTTGAATTCTGGAATAATTTTGGCAAAATTTTCCACTACCAGCTTTGCATCATTTTTCTTGTCTATTTCATCAGCATTTATTTTCATCGAGAGCAGTTGAACCAGCTGTTGGAGCGTCTGTGTGTTTTCTTCTAGGAGTGTTGACCTCATCGCTTCCTCGTTCGCGTTTTGCTGCATATTCCCGGCTGGTGGTCCACTTGTATTTTCCATTATAATTCTACTGCGCAATACTCTTGTGGGCAGCCGGCTTGAAACAACCCTTTTTTCTCGGTTCTTCTTTTCACCCACTCGCTGTCTCGCTTCCTCTGCTTGCGGCTTCTGAGAGTCTAATGCGCAGTTTTTTTGCACCGAATTTTTGCTTTTCCGTCTCGCTTCGTCTGCTGCCGGCTTCTGAGACATGAGACACACAATTTTTGATTTTTTCCACTTTACACAGGCAGTACGCGACCGGTTGAGCCCCCAAATGTAAGATATTATTTAGAGTATTGTTTATTCGTATTATTATCGCGGTGGCCTGGTATGTGTGCTTACAAAAGTTCTTAATGTTACGGCTTATTTCTGCTGATTTTCTGCTGCTGCTTCAGTCGCATCCGTATGCTGCTGTTCTCTCCTTTTCACTGCTTCGCTCGGTTCCTCTTCTTCTCTGTCCGCTGTTGATCTGCTGCTGTTGCTGCTGCTGTTACTACTGCTGTTGCTGCTAATCAGCTGTTCCTCTGCTGCTGTTATTACTGCTGTTGCTTATCTCCGCTGCCCCCTCAATAGGCCAGGTGGCCCACTCCTTCTTACACTCGGTCATCCTGATTAGTCATCAGTCCCTGATGACCATGCGTCCTCGTTTTTTACAGAGAAGCTCCATAGTTTCATGTTATCATTGCTTGTGGTCGTATTGCTTGGTCCTTCGACGTCTGCTGCCTTCCGAACATTATAGCGTCCGCCTCGTTTCACGTTGGTTATTTCGTATGGTCCTAAGAATTCGCTGGCCATCTCTGGAGATCTCCGACCTTGTATCCGTATTCGCATTTCCGCTTATTATCGAATTGTTCCTTGTATCTGTCCTGGGCCTGCTGAATATTTTCTTTTGCCTCTTGTCGCATCTTTTGCCTCTCGTCTTTAAAATTATCAACCATCTCTTTTTCTATTAGCTGAAGTATGTCGCTATCCGGTCCACAACGCATTTTTACCCCGATCATCAGCTCAAATGGACAACGCTTTGTAGACACATGAACAGTGCTGTTAATAGCCCTCTGAACTCGCGGTACGAACTTATACCATCTTCCAGGTTCCTCCGACGACAATTTGGAAATGATGCTCAGAATAGATCGGTTTACGCGTTCAATTTGTCCGTTTCCTCTTGGTACCACTGTGGCGCTCCATATGTGTTCGATGTTCTTTTCCTTGACAAACTCCTCAAAGCTTGAAGATGTAAATGCTGCTCCACGATCGCTTACTATGCGTGCCGGATTACCAAATACATCAGACCACTCCCTTAACTTCTTGAGAACTTCGTCTGCTCCTGTTGTTTTTGTGGGATACATCCATACGAACTTACTGAAGCTATCAACCATTGCGAAGATGTACTTGTACTGCTTTGAAGTAGCATCCATAGGCCCAAGGTGATCCACGTGTATAGTATACAGCGGCTGTGATCCTTTGTCAATTTGATGCAGGAATCCCTCTTTTTTGCCAAGCTTTTTGTTGTAGCTTATACATTTCATACAGTTTCCTATGATCTGCATTACTTTTCCTTCCAGATGTGGAATCCAATAGCTCTGCTGTACGGTATGCATTGTTTTTTGAGCGGCAAAGTGTCCTGCGTTGTGAGCGTCGGTTTTTATTTTTTTTTCTAATGACTTCGGTATTGCCAGCAAGTCCGTGCCTTGCGCCACTTTGTATAGGAGACCAGCTTTCAACTTAAAGTTGTCATATGGTTTACTTTTCAAAATTTCGGAAACTGCTTTGATCATCGTATCCTCCTGCTGGGCTTTCTTAATTCTTGCTGTGACTTCCGAAGATAGCATCATGACATCAATTGGGAACCTACTCAGGCAATCCACATGCTTCAGCCGTTCTCCTGGTCTGTGTTCCACTTCAAAGTCGTAGTCCTGCAAGTACAGGACCCATTGGGCTACCTCCCGCGGAACGTCCTTCTTGCATAACGTTTGCTTGAAAGCAGCGCAATCCGTTACGAGCTTAAAGTTGGTTCCAAGTATGTACTGACGAAATTTTTTGCACGCTAGGAAAATTGCTTTGGCTTCCTGTATATAGCTATGCTGTCGTGCTTCAGACTCCGAGGTTTTCTTACTCCAGAATAAGATCGGATGCAATTGTCCTTCGTGCCATTGTAACAACGCCGCTGCAAACCCGTCCTTTGACGCATCAGTGTGTATCTCGGTTTTTGCATTCCTGCGATAAAGTTTCAAGACCGGCTCTTTCACCAATGCTTCCTTTAACGTAGCGAACGCCTGCTGCTCCTCCAGACTCATTTTAACTGGGACATCTTTTCGCAGCAGATTGGTCAGTGGTTTGGCGATTAGCGAATAGTTTCTTATGAATTTACGGAAAAACCCAGTTAATCCTAAAAACGACTGCACAGCCTTTATGTTTTTCGGCATCGGGAACTTGCTGACGGCTTTGGTTTTCTCCAATCCAGGCTTGATTTCCCCTCCTCCAACTTGATGACCCAAAAATGTAATGGTCGACTGCAGAAATCGGCACTTCTTCCACTTCATCTTCAGCCCGTATTCAGCTGCTGCATCAAAAACCTTCTTCAGCTTTCCCAGGCATTCGTCGGCGGTTTCAGCGTGTATAACGATATCGTCCATGTACAGGTCAAGAATGTTTTCATTTATAAGGTTTTGAAATACAAAACTTATAAAACGGATGAAAACTGCTGGCGAATTGCAAACACCGAAAGGCGCACGGTTGAACTCAAAGAGGCCTTCCTTCGTTATGAACGCCGTATATTTTTTGCTGCTTTCTTCCACAGGAACGTGGAAAATCCCATTTTCTAAGTCCATGATGGTGAACACCTTAGTATTTTCCAGTTTTTCCAGCACCTCTTCAACGATTGGAACGGGAAAGCAATCTTTCAAGACCATCTTGTTCAACTGACGATAGTCCACGCAGACCCGGCTGCTCCCATCCTTTTTCTTGACAATTACAGTCCGACTGGCGAAATTTGATGATGAGCGTCGTATTATCCCAGCGTTGGCCCATGCATCGATCTGCTGCTTGACAACGTCGGCTTCGCTGATGGCCACTCGACTTGGCGAATGTCGAAACGGCGCTATTTTCTCGTCCGGTACGATCTTCAGCATGTTCGGGCACACTGCAGTCTGCTTCTTTTCAGTAAAATCCTGAATCATTGATTGGACGGCATCTCTGAACTGCGATGGAATGTTTATGTCAGTATTTGCTTGGTTTCCTTGGTGTCCTCAATTTCCGCCCCCGGAAGGCGAGAAAACTTATATCCTCCTGACGTTGATGTCATTGTGAACTTGGATATAAAGTCCAAGCAACAATTCGCATCCGACGGCATGATCGGCCACCACAAAGAATTTGTGTGCCAGTCGCATTCCGTCGATCTCCACTTCTGCCGTAAACTGCCCAGCGGAGCGTGTGATGTTGTTTCCAAGTCCCCTCAAAGTTGACGAACTGGCTTGCAGATGGATACCACTCATTTTGCCGAACACTGACATCTTTAATAGGGAAACATCTGCACCGGTGTCTATGAGCCCCTTGACTTGCACGTCGTTAATTTTGAGAGACTTCAGGCGTTTTTCCTCATATGCAACGTTTACGGCAGCAGCACTCGGGCAATCCTTAGACATGTGTCCAGTCTGATTGCAGCGGAAACACTTTAATGCAGCTCGGCAATCCTTGCGTAGATGCTCCTGGGATCCACAATTGTAGCAGTGTTGCTTCCTTTCATATTTGGTGAAATTAGACTTCTTTCCGAACGGCTGTGAGTCTTTTTGTTTCGGGGCCAAACCCCCATCAACCGCGAGCGTTCTTTCGTAGATTTCGTACTTCTCTCGCAGCTGCTTGTATGAGCTGCATCCATACAAGGTGTAGTTATAATCCGTTTTTAAATTCAGTCCGTCGACAATGTATCGAATCACCGACTCCGTGTCTGTTGTCCCACGTGCAGCAATGCGTTTCATCTGTAGTATATATTCGTGAAAACTTTCGCCGGCAATTGATTGTGAATTTGCGCACTGCATAAGCGCTCACACTCAAACTCCTGTAAAAGTTGGTGACGCAATTGGCCGTACTCATACACTGCTGTGGACTCGAGAAAAAGAGCGGCTGTACCTGTCATTTTTGCTCGGGCTTGCACGTATTTTTGTTTGTCATTTAGTCCGTATGCTTCAGCGTTTAGCTCGAAGTTAATAAACCACTGCTGTACCGACATATTTTCACCGTTGAATTCTGGAATAATTTTGGCAAAATTTTCCACTACCAGCTTTGCATCATTTTTCTTGTCTATTTCATCAGCATTTATTTTCATCGAGAGCAGTTGAACCAGCTGTTGGAGCGTCTGTGTGTTTTCTTCTAGGAGTGTTGACCTCATCGCTTCCTCGTTCGCGTTTTGCTGCATATTCCCGGCTGGTGGTCCACTTGTATTTTCCATTATAATTCTACTGCGCAATACTCTTGTGGGCAGCCGGCTTGAAACAACCCTTTTTTCTCGGTTCTTCTTTTCACCCACTCGCTGTCTCGCTTCCTCTGCTTGCGGCTTCTGAGAGGCTAATGCGCAGTTTTTTTGCACCGACTTTTTGCTTTTCCGTCTCGCTTCGTCTGCTGCCGGCTTCTGAGACATGAGACACACAATTTTTGATTTTTTCCACTTTACACAGGCAGTACGCGACCGGTTGAGCCCCCAAATGTAAGATATTATTTAGAGTATTGTTTATTCGTATTATTATCGCGGTGGCCTGGTATGTGTGCTTACAAAAGTTCTTAATGTTACGGCTTATTTCTGCTGATTTTCTGCTGCTGCTTGAGTCGCGTCCGTATGCTGCTGTTCTCTCCTTTTCACTGCTTCGCTCGGTTCCTCTTCTTCTCTGTCCGCTGTTGATCTGCTTATGTTACTACTGCTGTTGCTGCTAATCAGCTGTTCCTCTGCTGCTGTTATTACTGCTGTTGCTTATCTCCGCTGCCCCCTCAATAGGCCAGCTGGCCCACTCCTTCTTACATGTAGGTAAATTAAGTTGTCCGTATGTCCAAGTAGCCTTAGCTGCTTGATGCGTGGTCCTCGTGCGGGTTCCGTGGTATAGAATCCTTTATGAAGATTATGTTGGAGAGATAACTGTCTCTCTTATCACTGGCCTTGTGGTACAGTGGTATAGAATTAATAATTCAAAGTGTTTACGGCTGGTTGCCGGAGCAAGGTTTATTAACAAGCGTTAGCTTTCGTTATAAGAACAGAACTAAAACTAGGAGCCACCAGCAAGCTGGGGCATAAGCTGAATCAAAAGTATTTAATTGCCAAAGAATGCAAAGCTACAAAATATATGTACTTAGAGCTACAAAGCTACAGTCGTTAAGCCGACTTGGCATAAGCGATAATGCTGATCTTGCGGCATGTGCAAGATATCAGATTACCGCCGGTTGACCGTCACATTCAGGGCGCTGAACTGAAGTTCGCTGATTTGGCATCTTGAGTGCAACTGTTGGCTAACATTTGCGGTTGTTCATGTTACACAACAATGTGCGAGGGGCACTCGTTAACTACTCTCCCCTCAGAAGTATGACCGTCCCCGTTCAACTTGTAGTTGTCCACGATTTCCTGTATCTTCTGTGAGGCTCGTCTTCTCCTCAACTTCTGGTAGAGGAGGATGGAACTGCTGAGACTCAGGCTGAAAATAACTGCGGCAGCAAACCATGCCCTAGGTGACCCGGCCGATGCTACCTCTTCTTGAAGTTCCTGGATGACATGTAGGTTGTGGTTGTTCATCCTTCGTAATAGTGGCAAGCTCAGGACTGGGTCGTGGCCAATGATTGTAAGTGTTGGCGATGCTACTATGCCCGGCATCCTGTCTATGATCTCGCGTTGGTTCACGTATTTCGTTCCGTTGATGAAAGCTACGCGCTCAAATGTGATGAGGAACGTACCGTTGACTGATATTGTCGAGCCGTCATCGGTGCTGATGTTAGCGGGACTTTCGTTCAAGACCATGATGCCATCGTCTACCATTGTGATACTTTCCAGGTGACTGGGCTGCGTGTTACAACGCGCTGTGCGTCCGGCGTGCAATTCGCGTGCGCAGGTGTCGTGTGTAGCCAACTTGCAGATCGATGCGGATCAGCTACGGTGTCATCTTGAAGCTGAAGTATTGTATGCTCATGGGACACGGGGAGGATGCTGACCTTTCTACATATAAGCTTAATTCTGGGATATTTGATTAAAATGTGGACAATATTTTCGGACTGTAGAATCTTAATACTAGATGCTTCCATCAGACTAACTATAGGAATTTCTGTGGGATGTTCGATAAGCACAGATTTTAGGCCATCGTGATCAAAGATAGTTGGGTTTATGATATTGGCTTTTGCCAGAGTGATTGTGAGCATTAAATTTTGGATTTCATTTATTAACATTCTATTTCTGGCCAATAATGCCTCATATAAGTGTGGTGTGTCTATCGAATCAGCCTTTTTTGCTTTAATTATTTGGTTTACCGTGTCAGTGAGCTGGTTTATCTGTTTCTGGGTTTCTGTATTTATTATTACCTGTCTGTTGTTTGATTCGATTAACTTTGTTTCGGTCATTCTTATTTTTTCTAGGTCTTTAGCGTCTGGTGTGCCAGCCACGACTTTAAGTGCTGTCCCAAGAAAATCCAAGCTTCTGGCAGCAATTCTATGATGCACTTCTAGAACGGACAAAAGGCTTCTAGTATAGTTTGCATCTACTTCTAGTGTTTTCTCATATGAGACTGCGGAAAATACTCGGACAACTTTTCTGTTTCTTCTATTATACTCAAAAATTCGGACAGATTACTTGAATGTCTAGCATAGTAATGTTGTTCCCAAATCATTACATTTCCATCTACTATGGGTATGTAGCTTGAGTGGGAATAGTCGGTGATCCGAGCATTTATTGTATTTATTAAAAATAAAAGCGACCAAATAAGCCTGCAAGAGAAAATAAAATTTGATTAACCTTACTGTGTTTCTTAATTCTATTACCAATTTATGAATGTTAAACTAATATCTATTTTATATTGTCCTTGTGGACCACCCTCCCCTTAATAAGTACAGACGTTCCTAGGTCTGCCTGAATTACCTCTTCTGAGCATAAGGGGGTAAGTTTGTTTCCTAGTCTTTTGTTGGACTTTGTGAAGACTTTTCTCCTACCTCAAACACTCTGTTTTGTCTGTGTGTGTTATTCCTGTCCAGTTGTATTTGTTGAGCTTTCTCAATTTTTGCCCTAATGGCTTCCCTAAACTCATCAGTCGATGAGTGTATCACTTCTATCGGTTTTTTGCCTGTCACTGAATGCAGTGAACGGATGTACTCTATAGTTGCAAGTAAGATCAGTTCGACGGTATCGTCGATCTTTCTTTCCAGCTTAATGCATCTAGCGATTTCCGACAATGTGCTGTGGAATCGTTCCGCCTGGCCATTAGAAACACTATGTAATGGAGGTGCATTTACAACGTCAATCCCAAAATTATTTTTTAATAACGATGTAATGGTCTCTGAATTAAATGCTGCTTCATTATCACAATACACAACCTTTGTTTTGGGGAATAAGTTTACTATTTGAGTGATAGGGCCTTTTATATCCGCTATGGTACGTGACAGTATTGGTTGCACTACTGCGAATTTTGAGAATTTATCAATGCATGTCAGGAATTGTTTCCTGTCAGTCGAGAAAATGTCAATGTGCAACCGCTCGCCGGAAAACGATGGCGCTGGTGTTTCTCCGAGAACCTGTTTCTTCGGATGCCTGTCATATTTGGCCTTAGTGCAAATTTTGCAGTTGGCCACAGCTTCTGTAACCAGCCTGGTCATTTTTGGGAAGTAATACTCTTCTAAAATTTTCTTAATGTTCTCTTGTGCGGCTCTGTGCGCCCGATTGTGCTCTGTTGTGGCAATTTCCCTTTGTTCTGTTTTGTTAACTATGTCGGTTACCATATTTTTACAATACCAAAACTTTGTTGACGGGAAGGTTCTCACTAACTCGTGCTGGATATACGCCAGCGTTGGCAGATCACAATATATGGCGTTGACCACATTAGGGTTAACTACTGCGTTAACTTTGTTTAAGAGCTCGTTTCTGTCAGTGAAGTGAATTTTGTGGCGCGTTTTTTCGCCAAAGAGTATGAAGTCTCGTTTTAGAGAAAACCTTGATTCCTATAAAACTATCTGGTTTCTGAAACAATTCAAAGGTTTTTCCGTGGCTTCTATCGTATAGGTCACGGATAATTCGCTATGAATTGTCGCAGCATCGGATATTATTTCACTTTGCAGAGCATTCACGTTTTGTCGCGAGAGTGCGTCTGCTACGTGGTTTTCTTTACCCGGCTTGTAGTGGATCTTTGCGTTATGTTCATCGATATACGCTTTCCATCTTTTTATCTTTGCATTGGGGTTTCTATCAGACACCGCAAATATTAATGGCTGGTGATCTGTGAATATATTAATGTCTCTTGTACCATATAGGTACTGCTGTAGTTTCTCCAGGGCCCAAACTATAGCTAATAGTTCTCTTTAGTTGGTGGCATAATGCGTCTCGCTATCTTTTAATGCCCTTGAAATCATCGTTATGGGTCGGTTGTCCTGAGACAGTACTGCACCAATGCCATAGGCAGAGGCATCTGTTGTTAGGTCAAATGGTTTTTTGAAATCTGGTGTGGAGATAATGTTTTTTATCCCCAATCGGCCGACTAATTATTTCGAATTAAATAAAACTCGGCGCAGAAATAAAATTACGATATGTTCTTTAATGCGTGACATCCAAATTGCAAGTGTGGCTTGCCTGCCCTTTACATTGCCGCTCCGATCGCTAAGCGCAGCTTCGCTCGGCCGACGTCGGTAGGCAGACGCAAAGCGGAGATAGCGAAGAGCGAGCTGGCAGAGAGCGTTTAGCAGGGCAAGCAAGCGCAGAGCTTTAACAAACAAATGAGTGACAAAGACATAAGTAACAAACAAAATAAGCGGCTGAGGGCCAAGAATTAGGTGCTATTTGGCAAGCAGCTAATCGGCTGGGTTCTGCTCCGAACATTCACCCCCCGTTGGAAGGCAAAGGCTTTAAACAGATCCATCCTGAAGGGGCAGAACCGCTATTTTTCCAACGGCCCTCTTGAAAAGGCCTTTTTGAGTGCGGATGACGGATACTCTGATGGTTCCATCTTTTCCTGGGATGACGCTCTCAATTCGGCCAAGCGGACACCTTAATGGTGGCAGCGTTTCCTCCTTGATCATGACGAGCGCTCCTAGCTTGATGTTTGGAGACGATGACCGCCACTTGCTCCGCTCCTGAAGAATCGAAAGATACGCCGTGCTCCATTTTCTCCAAAACGCCTGCTTCATTTGACACAGCCGCTGCCATCGACTAAGTAGGTTGACCCGGAGATGCGCCACATCTGGCTCGTCGAATGCAGCTTTCGGGGCTCCATTGAGAAAGTGGTTTGGCGTGAGCACATCTAGATCATCGGGACTTTTTGTAATTGCATAAAGCGGACGGGAATTTAACAAAGCAGAGATTTCACAAGCCAAGGTCTGAATTTCATCAAGAGTAAAAATGCCCCAACGATGCGATGAAAATGATATTTAGCTGCTTTAACAGCCGTCTCCCACAAACCCCCAAAATGAGGTGAGCGAGGGGGGATGAATTTCCAATCGATTCCACTAGAAACGCAGAGATGTGACACAGCCGACGTATGAGGATCGCTGAGGAACATTTGCCGAAGCTCCAAAAGCTCATTTTTTGCTCCTACAAAATTTGTAGCGTTGTCTGACCAGATGATTCGAGGTTTGGGACGTAGACTTATAAAACGCCTTAATGCTGCCAGAAAGGATTCTGTAGATAGATCCCGAACGACTTCCAAATGAGTACACTCTAGTACGCTCACGTGCATATATACTCGTATTAAATATCTTTTCTTTTCCTTAGAAGTATACACCAACGTCATCATTGAGCTCAACGATCACGGATGGAATAAACGGTACTAGCCTACCAAAAGCGCTGTGAGTTTGTAAATAAGAACAAGTACATATATGCACTGAGCTGGGAAGTAACCTGCGTGTTACATATATTTTTCTATTGATATCACTGTTGCAGAAGACGATCGTAATTACCCTATCTTAGCGTGTGCGATGTTGTGAGCAGCGCTTTTGCTCTCACACGCCGCGCTCTTGTACTGCTCTCTGCGCATTCAAGATCGGCTCGACGGTGGAGTCGGGGAGTTATTGCTATCTCTGGCTGCGACCAGTCCAATAAATGCTTTGAAGTCGAGCACTTGTTTTATTTAGTCATAAATTACCTGACAATTTAACGTAAAAAACCGAAACTAGAGCCCGCTGGACCGGAGTCATCATAACGTTTGTTTTGGAAAAACTCTTCCGAATTTTCATTGGCGCCCGAGCAGGGACATCGGCATCCAGCATTTCGTGGAAATTCGCACGACAAACCAGTGACCTACAGTGCATCTTCGTTGTCTCGGCACAGGTCATTGTTTTTTTTTGTTCTGTTGCGAATAGAGCTCTAGCTGGCTGGTTTTGTGCGTCAAATTGGATTCATCTTTACTCAACAAAAAAGGAAAGTGTTCGGCTAATCTATGCCGAATTCTCAGGTATTTAGTGCGAAAAAAAATTAAGTGCTAGAACCAAGCCACCATTTTGTGCGCTGTGTTTCTCTATTTGGCCACTGATCTCAATTTCATTGGCACCTCGTTGAATTGGAATACCAATTAAATAAAACACAAAGTAATAAAATAAACAGTGAACAGCCAGCAACATAAAATATTTATTATATGCGGAATATTGGTGGATTGAAGAAAAGTGCAAATTGATGAGGGCTTACGGTACTTGCTAATCATTGCCGCTGTTTTCAATTCTCTTTTGCGAAGTACCGCTTATTGGTGCTGTCTTTACTTCGGTAACGCTATCGTTGCGCCAAATTCTGCATAATTTGGCTGCGTTTGGTTGTGTGCATTGGCAGCATAATTTGTGTTTGTTTCGCTGCGTTAACCCTTTGAAGCCGATACATAGTTTTTTGTGGAAATTTCGCGTTCTTTCATAGTTTTTTGCATACCCTACAGTATTTTGGTTGGCCATTGTCTAAACCCAGTGCATTACTGTCCGACCCTCTTGAAGTAAGAGAAAGCGCCAGAATGAGTGAAAAGGAAAGGGAAATTGTTACCAGGGAAGGAGGTTCAAAAGAAGGAGGGGGTCCAAAAGTCCTGCAAAAGTTAGCAACAGCAATGCAAAGACACGATAGGGTGATGGGCGATCTAAGGCGTGTGAGAACGGCCTTTGAAGAAAAAACTATTTCGTTCGACTCTCTTCAAATTAAATGCAGACTCGAGCTGAAAAGTTGATGGATATACAGGCAGACGTGGATTGTTTAAATCCCAACAACGATCTACGAGCATCGGTCGAGGATATGTGTGTTACCACAAAGGCTCTGTACATGTCTGCACTTAAAGAACCCGAAACTCAGCGAATACAGAGGAGGGATAGGAGTAGCCAGCGTCATTCATCACATCTGCCTAAAATGAATCTCCCCACGTTTAGTGGAAAACATGCTGAATTTAAAAACTTTATAAGCCTTTTCGAGAGTTTGGTGCATAACAACCCAATATTATCAAATGTGGAAAAATTCAACCACTTACTGTCGTGTCTCGTTGACGATGCATTGGGAACAGTGAAGGCGTTTCAGATCTCTGCAGAAAATTATGAGAAGGCTCTTGATAGTATGAAGGAGGTTTACGACAAAAAATATTTGATCTTTTCTGATACTGTTTCGCAGTTGTTTGACATTCCCAGCAGAAGAAAAGCTTCTGCTTCATGCCTGTCAGCCATATATTCTTCTCTGCAGTAGTTAGGAAGTGAAAAAGACATAAATAGCGGGATGCTAATTCACATAGCGCTGTCTAAAGTAGATCCCACAACGAAGTCTCGGTTCGAAGAGCAACTGGATTACGATAAACTACCGTCTTGGTCCGAGTTCGCAGCCCAGCTGAATCGGCGCTATCAGCATCTATCTGCCGAAGAGTCAACACGGAATAAGGGTAAAACTAAACAAGAGACAAGTAAAGGACCCACTAAATCTTCATTTTCATGTGCAAAGACGGATAGGCGAGCTGATTCGAAATGTAGCTATTGCCACGCGGGGAATCATACCATAAGCAATTGTCAATCGTTTAGTGCTCTTCCTGTTCTTCAACGGTTCGATATCACCAAGCAACTCCGACTGTGCATAAATTGTTTGAAGCCAGGTCATACAGTGACGAGGTGCAAGACAGCAAAATGTCGAGTGTGCTCTAAGCCACATAACACTCTGCTTCATCGATACGGGGTTGAGCCACAGCAAAATGGGCCTAGTTCTGTGCCAGTAGAACATTCGTCATCGTCTGAGCCTCAGACAGCTTATTCTAGTCACGTTGCTAGTGCTGACCAGGTTATTCTTGCTACCGCTGTTGTAAAGGTGCAAGATCGGTCCGGACAATTTCAGTATGCACGGGCACTTCTAGATTCCGGCTCCCAAATTAATTTTATATCCGAGGATCTAGCCCAGCGCTTACGATTGCGCCGTGATGAGTCGTGCCTTAATATCACAACTGTTGGAAAAAACTCGTCCGTCATAAAGCACAAGATTCATACTTCTGTCCAATCTCGTATCAACGATCACAACTTTGATTCCGATTTTTGGGTGTTAAGGTCGATTTCCACATACCAACCCGATCATGTTGTCAATTTCGCCCAATGGAAGATACCAGCAAACCTGCAGATGGCAGACCCGCAGCTTTACAAGCCTGCTAAGGTTGACTTATTGATAGGGGCAGAAACCTTTTTTGAGTTAATGTGTGTAGGCCAATTAAAGGCAAGTTCCGAACATCCAACAATCCAGAAAACATTGTTGGGATGGATTGTATCAGGAAAATATAAGGCATCAGCACAGGATGCTGTATGCAATATCGCTGTTGGTAGCGATCATTGTTCTCTCGACTCTCTGGTGGAGCGCTTTTGGGAATTGGAACAGGTCCCAGAGAAGTCGAAGGCTGTATATACAGCTGAACAATTGGCTTGCGAACAAAAATTTAAGCAGACTTTACGCAGGCTCCGAATCGGGTCGTTTTGAAGTGGGGCTGCCATTTAAAATAAATCCCAACGTGTTGGGTTTCTCGTTCGAGACGGCAAAACGCCGCTTTCTATCCCTAGAACGAAGACTTGCACGAGATCAGTATTTGCATGATCTGTATATGGAGTTTATGAAAGAGTATCTCATCCTTGGCCACATGTCATTGCTTCCAGGCACTCCTCCAGGACGCCATTACTACATCAATGTGTCCTGAGACCTGATAGTAAAACCACCAAGCTACGCGTCGTTTTCGGTGCATCGAGCAAAACATCGACTTTAATCTCATTAAATGAGACTTTGATGGTGGGTGCAACTATACAGAGGGAGCTTTACGCAACTCTTGCCCGATTTCGATTAAATCGTTTTGCGCTCACAGCTGACATCTCCAAAATGTATAGGCAAGTTCAGGTCGCCGAAGAAGACCGAAATTTCCATTTGATTCTGTGGAGGGATAAGGCAAATGTAGATGTTCAAACGTATCGCCTGAATACGGTTACTTATGGGACAGCCTCAGCTCCATTTCTGGCCATCCGCTGTCTCGTTGAATTGGCAGACGTTTATGCTGAGTCCCATGCTATTGCATCACAAGTCATAAAAAGTGACTTTTACGTCGATGATATGCTTACTGGAGCAAACAGTCTGGAAGATTTAGAACGTATTCGGCTGGAAGTGTGTGAGGTCTTAGAATCCGGGGGTCTTAAGTTGGCCAAGTGGGCGTCAAATCATCCCCAGCTGCTGTCCGATAGCGGCCAGGAGAAATCGCTGCAGTTTGATCCTTCGTCGTCTGTTAAAACGCTCGGAATTAGATCGAATCCGCAAAATGATTTGTTCCATTATCATTTAGATGACTCATTTGATTCATTGACCCCTACAAAGCGAAACATTTTGTCAGTTGCGTCCCGATTGTTCGACCCATTAGGGTTATTATGTATCTTAATAACGAGGGCAAAAATATTGCTGCAGCAATTGTGGCGGCAAAAGTTGGATTGGGACGAGTCGGTTCCCATGAGTTTGCACACGAGTTGGAACCACTTCAAGCAAAATTTGTTTGAATTAGACAAGATAACCATACCTCGCTACATTGGCCTTCCCACGCATAAAAACGTTCAGATTCACGGATTCGCAGACGCATCAGGTGAAGCGTACGGATGCTGCATTTACATCCGTACCAGTGATGGTAAAAATGTCGTGTCTAAGCTTCTTACCGCAAAGTCTCGAGTAGCTCCTCTCAAAACGAAATCGATTCCAAGACTCGAATTGTGCGCAGCACTCCTGTTATCCACTTTATGGGCTCAAGTAAAACCGCTCCTGGACAAGTTCATGATCGAAAGTGTGAACTTTTGGTCGGACTCCCAAGTCACCTTGTACTGGCTGGAAAGGGATCACGCCACGCTCGCAACGTTTGTGGCCAATAGGGTTGCTGAAATCCAGGAATCGTCAAGCGGTGTGACTTGGCGGCACGTTCCTACTGAGCAAAACCCAGCCGATTTGGTGTCACGTGGCACAGACGTAGACGGTGTAACGTGCTCATTGTGGACTGAGGGTCCCCAATTTCTGCTCAGGAATTTTGAGGAGTGGCCATGTCTACATCAGGTTGAGTTGTCCCCAGAAATGGAACGGTCGGAAAACAAGAAGTGTTTGGCAACACATTCAGTGGCAAAGTGTCAGGCCAATGATTTCATCGAGTTGATTGAAAGATGCTCTTCCTTTGAGAAATTGCTTCGGATTATGGCATATGTAAACCGGTTCCTACAAGGAAGCAAGCGTAGTCGAGAGGTCGTTCTGTCAGCCAAAGAACTTAAGGTCTCATTTCTAAGGCTGGTAGAAGTAGTCCAAAGACACGAGTTGGGACCAGAATTCCACAAGCTAGCGAGGTCGGAAATCCTGTCACCCCATCTTCAACGACTAAACCCGTTCATTCGAGTGGGAGGAAGGTTGCTCAACGCAGAGATTCCGTATGACGCCAAATTTTCTCTGCTGCTGTCGCAAAAGTCGCAGTTCGTGACGCTTTATCTTCGCAATTTGCATCGGACTCACTACCATGCAGGCGCCAAAGTCATAGTTTCGTTGCTAAGGCAGCAGATATGGCTAATCAATGCTCGAGAAGCATGTTCAAGGATCCTGAGAAATTGTGTGCACTGCTTCCGATACAAGCAAGTCCTACAGGGACAGATCATGGGAAACCTGCCAGCTGATAGAGTGCGAAGAGCTCGGCCCTTTTTGATTTGTGGGGTAGATTTCTGCGGCTCATTCTACGTGTCTCTCAAGATTCGCGGCAGGCCCCCTATTAAGACATATGTAGCCGTCTTCGTCTGCTTTGTATCAAAAGCTGTTCACCTGGAGCTTGTAGCAGATTTGTCCACTGATAGTTTTTTATCTGTTTTTAAAAGGTTCATCGGGAGAGGAGGCCTTCCGGAGAAGGTGTACAGCGACAGCGCCACCAACTTCGTTGGCGCGAGCAAGGTGCTGAACGAGCTGCATCAAGCGTACCAGAGGGACCAGGACCGGCTCAAGGCGTACGCAGCGCGCCAAGGCGTCGAGTGGTGTTTCATACCACCGAGAGCACCACATTTCGGCGGATTGTGGGAGGCAGCCGTCAAATCAGCCAAGCAGAGGTTGGTACGCGGAGTGGGCAACGCCAAGCTCACCGCGGACGAGCTGTGCACCCACCTGGTAGAGGTAGAGGCTCTTCTCAACTCCCGGCCAATCGCGTCCCCAGGCAACGATCCCAGCGATGGAGAAGCGCTAACGCCAGGGCACCTGCTGATCGGGCAGCCGCTTCTTTCGCTGCCGCCCGAATCAGATCACGACGACAGATGCAGCAGGGGAAGCTTCGCGTACTTGAAGCGGTGGCGAATGCTGTCAGCGCTCAAGCAGCAGTTTTGGCAGGGCTGGTCCAAGGACTACCTGGTCAGCCTGCAGAAGCGTCACCAGTGGGCTACCAAAGGGCCAGACTTGGACATTGGCTGTCTAGTGCTCGTCCACGAGGACAACACACCGCCACAGAAGTGGACCACAGGACGAGTGGTGGCCGCAATCAAGGGAGAAGATGGGAGAGTGCGCGTCGCCGAGGTGCGAACACCCGCGGGCGTAATTAAACGCCCCATACACAAAGTGGCAAAGCTGCCAATAGACGGTTGAAGCACCGGAGGTCTTCAACGGGGCCGGAATGTTGCAGCAGACGATCGTAATTACCCTATCTTAGCGTGTGCGATGTTGTGAGCAGAGCTTTAGCTCTCACACGCCGCGCTCTTGTACTGCTCTCTGCGCATTCAAGATCGGCTCGACGGTGTAGTCGGGGAGTAATTGCTATCTCTGTCTGCGACCAGTCCAATAAATGCTTTGAAGTCGAGCACTTGTTTTATTTAGTCATAAATTACCTGACAATTTAACGTAAAAAACCGAAACTAGAGCCCGCTGGACCGGAGTCATCATAACGTTTGTTTTGGAAAAATTCTTCCGAATTTTCAATCACCTTTATATATCCGTAACCATAATGTATTGGTACCTCTCACCCCTTTAGAATCTGCTACCCATATATGATGGTCATTTTTAAATCTTTATTTTTCCTAATATTTCTTCTCAATTCTTTACATATATATTAAGCTATCGAGACACAGAAAAAAAATGAATTTAATTATAAGTTAAGAAAACCCCCCCTCCAAGAATTTAATTATATGATTAGGGATTTATTGAAATACATATATAATGATATTGATTTTGAAGTACAACCATAATATGTTCTAAATTCAGGAGTCCGTCCTCAGAAAGGCATGATCAAGGTGGTGGGATGATAACTGTTTAACGTTATTCAAGGGTCTATACGGGCAGGTTACCTGTATAGCATAGGTTGGGAGGGTAGAGAAGATAGAGATTCTCACTAACACCGGAGTTTCTCATCATTTGAGTAGAGTAATTGATAAGAATGTCCACACTTTCCACAACCAACTTGTTAGTCCCATAACCAATTCCTTGCTCCGGTTAAACCTGGATTCTGTTGTTAGTTTTATGTTTGGTTCTTCTTTTTTTTTAATTTTTAAATGTGTACCTAAAACATTATGCGAGTGTGTGTCAGTATGTGATAGGAGAGAGTAGAACGAACCCCGACAATCCGGCGAGCTTAGTCAGAGCATAGCTAGAGGTGCACACGAAATCTCTTCATACTAGTATGGGTAAACGACAGCTATCCCACACCTGCACGCTACACCCCGCAGCGGGCGGTCCGTGACGACCATAAAAAGGCAGGAAGAAGGCGACGCCGGCACAGGCCGCCCATTTGTTGTCGACCCCATCCATCCAGCGCCCCCATAGAATAACTCACTCATACTTACATATATGTATATATGTAAGTACGTACGATCTAGCGATGGCAGACTGAAACCAATACGTGTCGTTGTGTTGCAGATACATTAACATATTTATATTGTCTGCGTGTCTCCATAGCTTTCCTTCTCTCACTCACTCTCTCTTTCATTTGTGCGGGGCTTAAAGTGCACAAGAAGTTATGGCGACAATGGAGAAATATGAAATTTCCGAGAAGATGGAATACAATGACCTTGGGCGACTGCGGGTGTACTTTATAAAGACAGATTTCCATTCCTAGTATATGCTTGAGATCTCCTACAGGAGAATGAGTATCTATACTTAGCAATGCTTCTTTCACAAGATACGTACATATGTTATATGGTTCTCTTTTGAGGATGAGCTTAGCTTGGATTGTATTCCGCTTTGCCTTTGCCCTCTACGGTCGGTGCGGTGCTTCTTTATTTCCTCTAATTTCCGTTTCCTATCCAACCTCTACGGGTCTGTGTTTGTAACCAATCGCTTATATAGTCCCATATACCTTAGTGTCCTCCCCCTTTTTGGGCGGGCGACTCTAACAAGCTCTGGCAGCTGTCCCGCAGTTTTCTCTTTCGACGTGTTCCCATGCTTCCGCTCTCCCCAGGAGCTCTCGTGCTGCTCCTGCCCGTATCCACTTAGACAGCTCAGGCATAAAAAACATATGTTGCCTTTGGTCCTTTCACTCCTTCACCTCCTGTGTGGCGTCACTCCCCACATGCCCCCAGCCCGAGCAAGCTTCTCCTCCATCTCTGTATCTGTATCTGGCCACCCGTTTCGTTGTGCTTTTTCCAAAAATTGGGTTTTAGGTGGCAGTCGAGCACATTTTAAGTGGTAATCATTTACGCTTCGCAAATAAATACCGAGTTTGTGATTTGAATTTTCCTTCAATTTCCACTTCCACTCCATCGTCGCTTTCCGCTTCTGTTTTGGGGCAGCCCCTTTGGATTTTGTTTCGTTTTGTGGCACTGTTTTCTGTTTCTTTTGTGTCGTTTTGTAGCTTTTCCCTTTTCGCAGGACTGTCATAAAAACGGCGACCATTGGACATTGTGAATTTTAAAGGTAAAACCCTTTCGGGCCCATTTTTATTGACGTTGCCTATTGGGCCAGGTTTAGGAGTTAAGTCTGATGGAATTGGGCGACAACATCTAAGCTAATCCCTCAACTAAAAACTTGTTATTGATCTGCAAACTGGAAATCCAATTACTCTGCCCTTTCCCTGCCCCGCTCTCCGCGGCATTCATTTAGCCATTAGAGCCGGCCTATTAACTTAAGTTGAACTTGTTCGGGCGGGCTTTCGTTGGAGGATGAAAAGTAAAAACCCGCAAACAAATGAAAGTTCCCATTGTCTGGCGGACACATGAAAAATGGTTTCCAGATCCTCTGACTGCCGACTGCCGACTGGATCCCAGGCCCTAATGAATTAGCCGCGTGTGCGCAACCGCAGTCGAATCTGAATCTGAGTCCCGACCGCGGCCGGTTCTGAGTCTGAGATGGAATCTGTGGGGCTCTGTTAATGATCCACACGCAGGGGCCCCGAATCGACTCAGCTCTGGTGGAAGATATCTACGAGTATAGCAAAACCCGATCTGGGAGTAACGCGACCAGGTGCGAACAAAGTTATCAGCCCCTGAGCAGAGAGAAAGAAAGAGAGCCGATGCTGCGACTACAAAAAAGCGATACAAACAGAGCGAAAGAAAAGAGCGGAGAACAGAAAAGAAAATCAAAACTGGCCGCGAAGTTAATTATAATTGCCAAGGCAAAAATACAAAAAGAGGGAAATAAAAAATAATATATAAAAGTTGCCTTCTTGACTTGAATGCGAGTCCGTGGGCAGGGCCATGCCCTGTAGTGGGGGGCAGGCTGTCGGGTCGTCGCTGGTTTTATTGATTCGGCGCTCGGATTTTTTTTAAGTGTGCGTGTGCCGGCGTCTTAAATAATTTTTCATTTGAGGCACGTCGTCGTCTCTGGGCCATAAGAGGGAGTCTCCGGGGGAGGGAAAGGGGCAGCTGGTCTAACTACGAGCATATAAAATATCATTCGATGTGAATGGGAATGTGACTGCTGCGATTCGGAGTCGCCTCATAATTATATTTAATTTCAAGGTAGCGCCGCGGCGGAAAACAACAAATAATTGTCGGAGATAATCGTTGAGCTGTCGCGGCTGCTTAGCGCCTTGTCAGAACAATGGCTCCGGCTCTGTGATTAGCCCAGCAATCCACAAGCGGCTGCGATCCAACAGATAGCCGCTCCGAGTGCGCTCCGTGTGGGTGTAATTATGACAATTGATATCGACTGAGGGCTGCTGGGAATTGGCTCAATTGCCGCTCTCGAATGTGTGAAATGGGATTGGAAAACAATCAACGTGTAATAGATTTGCCATTGGAGATGGTTCTGAGGGTATTGATTAAATGAAATATGTATATAATAAATGTGTGTACTGCGAGTTTACATTTTAAATAAAATAAGAGCCACAGGAATTGGTGTTAGAAATCTGTGTTCTCTTTTATCCATTTAGACTGGTAATAAAAATACATAGAGAGCAGGGAACCAGGTCAACGAATCTGGAAACGTAGGCAGGTATCGAGAGAAGAGCTTCAATTCAGAAAAAAACGTATCCCACCGCCGAGAGATACTGGTAATTGAATTGTCTGCAGTGTGAATTGGGCCGAATACATTTCGAGAGCAACAACTTCCTCACGGCATACATACATATGTACGAGAGTACGAGTATGTTTGATATATCAATTTCCCAAGTCGTGTAAACATATCAAATCGATCGTACAACTTGTCATGCCCAAACAGATCGCATAGACGCGACTTGTCAAACATAACTGTGACTGTGACCTGGACTGTGACGTATTGTGTTTGAAAGAAATTAACACGGCATCGGAATAAAAACCGGCAGAAAAATAGAGAATCAAACGAGCGCGAGACTGAGAGCACAGCTCCATTCAATTTTGGGCTGATGTCAGAAATGTTTGCCCGTTGTTGGGCTTTCAACGCCTGCGCAAAAGTCAAGCAGGACAAGCGGTACAAGCGTCATAAATTGAACTATAACATGCCAAACAATACCGGCACCAACGAGAACAACATTGGGAACAACACGAACACTTTTGTCATGCATTTGCGGCACACCCAACAAACAATTTAGTAAACACACATAGATACATACATGCGAGTAGAGATATGCATCAGCGAGGGGTTCATGGAGCGTGGACCGTGCTCTGTCTGGCTCTGCGACTGGGGCCTATCTATGCTAAACAGCTTGCAGTCGCCTCTAACTTATTCGATTTCACACGCAAAGTGGAGTATGTAAGCGGAGCAACAGCAAGGTGATCTGGAATGAAACCCCACCTCGATAGGCAAGTCTCTCTCCCTCTCCTCCTCTGGCCAATATCGCGATCGCTTAGTCATGTGAGTGTCGGCTGCAGTTGACTGATCAGAACCACTCGTACAACACAGCTTTCAGCACCAGGTCCAGCTCCAGCCCCAGCTGAGTTTAATGGATCCGCTCCCATATGCTGAAAGCACAAGTTAAGAGATACTCGTATAAAGAACAAATTGGAAACACACACACCTTGGGTATGATTGATAATTGCTCCTCGCATCACATTTATTACTAGGCATTAATCATCCCCCAGAATCTGGCCAATTCTGAAGCAGCCATAAATGATTCAATCATCAATTGGTGAGTGGGGATACGACCAGTACGAGTAAGAGTACGAGTATTCATGCAAACGCATTCACCATTATAATGAAATGCAAATGTATCAATTAAATTGTGCTCTATTTTGTCAGCAGCAGAATGGAACTGAAAGGGACTTGAATGGGATGTACAGATACAGATACAAAACAGAGAGAGCGAGAGGCAGAGATAGAGAGCCATGCGTAGAGACAGCACTCGGGCTGTCGAGTGGTGGTCGTCGCTCTGCTTGTTGACCTCGCACAATGAACGCCCAGAGACATGGAGCTCCACACAGGGCACATAGGGAACACAGGGCACACATGGAACACATGGAGAGTGGCCCGTCGCTGTGGAGTGCGCCAACAGAGCGTAGTTTCACTTACAATTAAGTGATGACGATGTCGATGGCGATGACGACAATTGTCCGCCACAAAGCCACGGGACATCAATAAAACTGAAAACCCTGTCGAGGGTGCGAGAGCACCACCCCACAGTGGCCAGCTATGTGAGCAGCGTGCTGCAGCAGCTCCACTCGGTTCAGTTCGGTCAATGTGCCAGTTGCCCGCATTGAGGCAATCAAACTGCTCGAATCATGCAACGACAGGAGCCCCGGGCGGGGCTGCAACATCTAATTGAGTTATTACGTATCACATTTGCATAAACAAAAGCTGCCTCGACTCTTCTAATTAGCGCCACACGTGCGATTCATCTGGGCTCCATCTGCCACCCTACTCTCTCTCTCTCTCCTTCTCTCACTCTGCCTCTGCCTCCCAGCCAAGACCCGCTTTCGGTATCTGTGTTTTCACGATTTTGATTGACATTGCGGTTTCCGGTCCTCCAGTCGCCAGTCGTCTCCCACTCTGAGTCTGGGTCTGGCGCTGGGTCTGCATATTCTCCTCGGTGACGTAGTTTGCTTTGCTTTGAGGCACACCAAAAATTTATGTTTATTGGCGTTTGTCAACAATTTATTTAAATTTATTGTGACAGCGTTTTAGTTTCTTCTTGTTTTGTTTTGTTTTATTTTGTTTGCGTTGCTGCACTCCTCCCGAAACGGAGATGTTGTATTCATCTGCAGGTTCCGCTCACATCTTGATGTATTAATCGAGGAGTAACTCCGGACAGGGGACAGGGAACAGATGATAGATGTCATGTTAGGTTCAACTAGCAATTAAATATGCAGGTGGAGCAATTAGCTGTTCAATTTTGGTAGCATGTGCAGGGGAGAAATTATTAGTTATAGCCGATAATTCATCGTTACTCGGATGGCATCAGCGAAGGCGTGTTCCGTTCCCAGTTGATCTATGGGCAGTTGATCATTCGTTCTAGAGTTTTAGTGGATGCCCATTATAAACGGATCGCCTGTTCCGATAATTAGATGGAAAAAATGATGGGAAAGCAAAAGTAGATATATTTTAACCTTAAAGTCTGTTCAAATCATCCACCTATTCATCTGCTAGTTGTACCTAAAAACTTTCAACTTTTACTCTTTGAGGGCAAAAGCAAAAAACCCTTCCCATGACTAACAAACAAAAGCTGGCTATGGCCAAAGGAGGTTGAAAAGTTCTGTGGAACTTTTGTGTTCTCTTTTTGCATCTCATTCGAACCCGCAATCATCGATGACTAATCCGAGACTTTAGTTTAATTTCTCTTTCGTTTAATTTATTGTTAAATGGCCCCCAGGCAAGTGGGGAATCGTATGAGAATGAATAAAAAAGAGAGGAAACAAAGATCCGCAACCCTTGCCCAGTTGGCCATTTGGCCGTTCTGGCCATTTAGCCATTGCCTTATTTACGTGCTGAGGAGGCAGCAAGGCAAAAACAGCCAACCTGTGCCCAAAAACTAAAAAACATGCGCTGGGCATAAATCATAAGCGTCGGCGAGTTACCCAGAAACGGTTCAAAGATACTGATGGAGATACAGATGCAGATACCGATATGGTTGCGGACATGGATATGGATGTGGATGTGGATACAGCCACACTCGGCAGAAGCAAGTCGAACTTTTTAACAAGCATTTAACGATTTAATTTGGCAAATAAAGAAAGCACAGCCACACAAAAGCGGCAAGGGACTAGCAGGGTAACCTCTAGCAAAGGGTTCCGAAGCTCGGGAACCGAACTAACCAACGGATATTTATGGATCGGAGGCGCATCCTTGCCAAAAAGATGAACGGAACGGGAGAAATTTTTAAAATGCGACTTGGGAATCGCTAACTTCGGCAACAGAACCCACCAAACCATTCCATTCCATTTGCAGGACAGCCATCCATAGGATCCCATATGCAAAAGTTCCCTAAATGCGTCTGGGGAGGGGACACTGCACTTTCTTCACGTCGAACCTCCACTTAAATTAATCTGACATCCTTTCTCTAGACTGCTTATCCTTCCCTTGGCCTAGCATACCCCTTCTACCCTGTGTAACTTCTCTCAGCCTGGGCCCTTGGCCAACTTGGCTGCTTCTTTTTAAATAAAGAGCAGCAGAACGCAAATATCATCGAATGGAATATAATGTGTATTTATGTGCTCCATTTGCAGTCGGCAGTCGGTCGACAGTCCGCCAGTCGCACACATATGCTGCCTAGCACTACACTCCACCGTCCCACCGTGCAGGGTACAGGGACTGTCGACCGACTGCCGACTGCAAATGGAGCACATAAATTATATTCCATTCGATGATATTTGCGTTCTGCTGCTCTTTATTTAAAAAGAAGCAGCCAAGTTGGCCAAGGGCCCAGGCTGAGAGATGTTACACAGGGTAGAAGGGGTATGCTAGGCCAAGGGAAGGATAAGCAGTCTAGAGAAAGGATGTCAGATTAATTTAAGTGGAGGTTCGACGTGAAGAAAGTTTCAATACCGAAAGTTAGGTAGAGTCAGCTCCCAGTCAAGAATAGTGCAGATATTCTGTTAATTTTCCGATCAAAGACTGCCTTTAGGAGTACTACCTATTGCTGGGTATGCCGTGTTCGAAACTCTCTATGAATCCACACATACTTGTTAAGTTTTCCATATTTTCCCAGTTCTCCAGACCATGATGCAATTATACAAGGTGGTCTCGTCGGGAGCCGAAGTTCGTTCGTGTTGTCCCTTATCGTCAGTGCATGCTTGCTGTTGATGATGAAGGTTGTTCACGGACGATTTTTTTGATATATTCTTAACCCTTGTGTCCCGACAGCAAAAAAATTACATATTGCATATTATATAAATAGCATATAAAAAAAATATCACAGAATTATAAGTAATATTTATATATTATACAAAAGAAAATTTTAATATAACTAAAAATGTCGAAGACAAATTTTTACTGGCTGCATAAAATTTAAATATTAATATATCAGTAAAAACATTTTATTTTAAAATTTTAAGCCCCACGGGCCTGTTAAGGGTTAATCAACATCAACATATGCCGTCTCACTCACACTCACTATACTATGTGCCTTTCATTCGCACTTATTGCTAGCATACGTTAAGGGATTGACTTTTTCCGCCGAGACCACCTTGTATAATTGCATCATGCTCCAGACTACACACATGCATTTTAATGCCTTCTCTGGCCCATTTTTTTGCACTTTTTTCTACGAGTATAACCGATGGGATGGAGTATTTGCCTTCGACATTTGAAATGTGCCTTTGACTTTGCGGCTGCTGTACGGACCCTGCCAGGGCTCGGACGGGAACTCGGTTCTCGGCACGGGTTGTGCCCGACTCAAATTAAAGGATTCAGGGCTCGACCGCAATTCATTTATCGACTGGAGAAGTGGAGGACTCGGCAAAGCTTTTTCTATCTCTAAAGTAAATGCGCAAAAATTTATGGGGACAGAACCATTAAAAAAATATACATATACGTTTTTACATACATATATTAGAGTATATAGTAGATATATCGATGTATACATATATTATGGCTGGATTTTGCTGCTCGCTTATGGGCCATTTGTTTGGCGGAGGCCTTTAATTTATTTTTATCTTTGGCTGCTAATTGCACTTCTCAGCAATTGATTTAAATTATTGTATCTACCAAATGTGCATCGTGTACATAACCAGCCGTTCTCTTTTATTTATTTCCCTATAAATATTTCATATATTTACGGCCGCCATCGGGTTAACCAGTGTTGAAAAACATTCCAATTAAGCTGCCTATAAACCAAAACCAGCAACAATTTCATTCAGAACAAAAACCAAACAAAACAAAAAAAAAACACAAAAAGTTAGCCATAAAAAATTAAGTTTATTAAAAAGTCTGCGTGTGGCATATTGGCGAACTTTTATTGCTGTAACTGTAACTGTCTGCATAAAAATTTGATAAATGAGATTTAATGCAACTTTGGCCTGGATCTCGCACCTAAACGAGAGCACCGATTGCCTGTCAGTGCACGAAATAATATTAAAGTTTCAGTTTAAATCTTAAATGCTAATAACTCGCTATAGTGATTGGCTTTTAAGCTGAACTTAATTAAAGAGCAACTGCCTATAAACCCAACCCTTTCATTTCAGCTGCCATTTGTCTTCTGTTCAAGTTTCTTGGGAAACTCAGAGATGGGCTATTAAAGACACATACAGAGAAACAAGTTGTTGGCTTTGCGCCGTAATGACCAGTAAATTAAACATTTAATTCATTGACAGACTATGTGCAGCAGCAACTGAAGGAATGCTGTTCCTGAGGATCATCTCTGGGCTGTGTTGGGCGTTTGCTTTGCATTAAGCATTAAGCAGCTCGCTCTCTGTCTCTATCTACGGCTGGCAACACAACTTTTAAATATTTTAAAAGCAAAAACACACACTCAAACAGACAGACAAAAAGACTGAGGGAAAAGAGCAGTGCAGTCTGGAACTATGAGATCCAATTAAGGCTGTTAAGTCATGGCAGGCAGAAAGTGCCAAGATGGAAGGCATCACGGAATATGCAGATGCCGTCTCTGCTCCGACAACGAAACAAATTGCACTAAATTGATAATTAGATGGGAAATGGTTCTCAAACGAGGAATAGTACTCGTAAGTAGAACACTGCATTTGCTCAGAGCTAAATGAATCTTTAAACGAAGAGATAAAGACAGATTCTTGACAAGGAAAACATCAATATTTGGGTTTCTTTTGCCTGCCTCAGATATCGCCTTTAACGTTTCCTTTCCATTTTATGGATTGCTTCCTGCTCCCACTCAATTCCACTGACCCGGCTGAAAGTTCCACTTACCCACTTGGCTAATACACTTGGACAGAGATGTTCCTTTTATTATTTCATCTTTTGGCCTGCCACTTTATGACTTTTGAGTACGCAGCCATATATCATTATAATTGTCAATAATCGTTCGATGTATTTATATTTTCTCATATGTGCCATGATATTTTATGGCCATTTGCCGGGCTCATAAAGTTGCGATATTCTTTTTTATTGCCTTCGACTCTGCCTCTGACTCCGACTCTGCCCCTTCCTTTGGATCTTCCTCTGCTCTGCTTCCGCTCTGTCCTCCCCTGTAGTACTCCTTATAAATTATGCGAAAATATGAGAGCAAAAATATTGCATTGTTATACAAAATACATTGCCCGGCCTCGGGATTTTATTAGGCATAACTTTTCTCTGCATTTGTATAAATACGCAGGAACACGACAAAGACCAGGCTCTGGATGAGGAGCAGGTTGTCAATATTTAAAAGCCAAAAAGTCAAGGCCACAAATGGCCAGAAGAAAAAGAAGGGAAAAAGAGAGAGCGATGCAGAAACAGCCAGGAAAATTATGAAAATAAAGCGGAAAGAAAATTGTGCTTTGTGGCATTTCCCGACCCGCCTCCACTGGCCAAACTAGCCGACTGTCAGCGGGCTTAACTTTACAGCGTTGCATGAATAAAAATTTAAATAATTTATAAAATTTGTTACTTATGGCGCCTGGCACATAAACAGCCACCGGGCACGACAAGGGTCCCAGCTCCAGCCCCAGCCCCCTCCCCTAGTAAATATGGCGAAAACAATGCGAGCTTCCTGTTGAAGCCGAACCGAAACGGTGGCGTATGCGTAATGCGAAACGCCGGTAAACGTGCCCGCTTCTGAGGCAAAAGGAAGCCAAAGATGGAGATGTAGAAGAAGATGTAGGTGGAGAAGCTTAAGCTTACGGAAGTCGTCGGCGGGGCTCCCTGGCCGCCTGGCTGATGTTGCTGCTTTGTGTTTTATTTTTTAACGAATTTTTATGATGTCTATGGCAAGGGCAGACGTTCTTTGTACCATCGCCGCGGCGGTACATTAAAAAGCGTCTACTGGGTCCTGGCCCCATCTCCGTCTCCGCTTCCTCTTCCTGCATATTTTAGTGTGTAGTGCTGAGTAGCGCAATTTCTGGTGTTGTGTCTGTAGGCCCCGCAGCCTCGTCCCCGTTAATAGCGCGAGCTTTATGCTAAATGGGAATTTTCAGCATGCAATTTCGGTGAAACCACTCCCGCTGCCTAGTGGGTGGAATGGTTCTCGGTCCTATTCCGCTGACACCTGAACCTGCCCGCACACAGCTTATTGATTTGTCGCTCTGGCTCCTGCCTCCTGCCTGTTAGCTGCTGGCGAACGAAACGACCTGGCTCATGCAGCGTGTGTGTAATCCCATTGCCTTGAATCTGCCGCCTGAATGGCTGCCTTATTTTTTCGTAATTTAATAACTTTGTTTAACATAATTGACAATTGAAGCGGCGACATCGCCGTTTATAGGCAGTTTAATGCCTCGCATCGACAAGCGCATAAGCCGAGGCCTAAAGGTGTAATGAACTTTGAAATTTGATAAACGACCGACAGGATGCCATTCTGGCGGCAAATACCTTGCAAGAAAATCACTGGAGACTACTGGAAAAGATATCGTTATTTAGATATTCAGATAAATGTCTGAGGCTGCCCAAAAATGAGGACCTATTTAATATTTTAGCAGCTTTAGATGGCTCCGACAAAATTGTTATGAATTTTACCACTACCACACAGAAGGAGAGGTGTTATAAAATTTAAATTAGTCGACTGTGCGAGGCACGCCAGCAGTTTGATCAGTTTGAAAAGTTTTGCCGGAACATAGTGCGTATGAGTTATTCATATGCAAAATGCATGAAATGTGGAATTGCGGCTGTCTTTCTTTCGGCTGTCCTTTTTTCCGCACTCAAGTGCAGTCAGTGAAATTGCATCAGCGTCAGTCAGTATAGAACATAACAGAACTGAGCAGAGCAGAGCACTGAGAAGATTTGAGTGGGACAGAACATCCTTTACGCAAATGACAAACTGACGGACGTGACATTTATGCGAATTGGCAGTGGTTGGATGGAGCTCGGTATAGCTGGGTCAGGAGACCCAGTAGCATAAATTCATGTACCTATAGATGTATGTACATAGAATTTGAGCTTCTTTCACTAGAAATGTGTGTCAGCTTTATGTATTACAAGCATATTTATATGCTGGTTACAAGATTATATACAATTTATGCGATGCAAAATGATTTTTCTATAGCTCATTTACTCAATGCTTAAGTGCAGGTTGGGCAATGGCAAAGTATATCTCAAAATGAATGGGATGTCAAGGTTTGAGCTCCAGCCATCCGCCCGACGCCACTCACTTTGTAAAGCACACGAGTATGTTCCAGGGAAAAGTGCGAAGTGCTCTGATTGAGAAATGATAGTTGGTGCTGGAGGACCCAGAAGGATCTGTTACAGTGTGAAAAAATGGAAAAGTATTAATTGCGCCATCCCAAGTTTCATTTTGTCTATATTTAAATATCTAATGAGTTGGCGCAATAAACATTAAAAACCCCATTCAAGTCGATGTTAAAGGTTAATGGTATATGTGTACTTCTTGGTGTTATCTGTCAGTCGTTCTTGTGCTACCTTCGGTCGTCGGCGTACCTGGCAATTTGGCGAAACTCTCCACTTCGATGGCAGTTAGCGTGGATGGATGCTGCTGTCATTTCATTAAAATGTAATGAAACCTTTCGATCGATTGTGCATAAAAATGTTTGCTATAAAATTTTAAATACACCAATACCCACATCAGTCCCAGTCGGTATGTGTGTGTGTGTGTTTGCAATAAAATGAAGTTGAACAAATCGCATAATAAAAAGAAGATACACGAAACGGGACGAGATGACATGGACAAGGAGGTGGGCAGGGCAGGGCGGGACACGGCACGGCACGCCACGCCACGGCACGGCAGAGTGGGTGGATGTGGATGGGTATCCAACTTTCGAGGGGCTTCAATAATTTTTGGGTATGCGCCATAAATTTTTCGCCAAATGTCGGTTGATATGAACACGCTTATCACACACACACGGCACACACTTATACGCCCCGGTTCCTCTCCGAATCCTCCGCTCACTCTCACTCCCAGTCACAACACACACATTATGAAGTCGTAATAATGTGCTGGTATTTGTGTTTGCGATTGTGTGGGTAATGTAAGCGTAGCTCCCGTGTACAAAGGATACACAGGCCCAGACACATGCGTAACCGCGCAACAAATATAAACATATCGAACACAACGAGGCACACACACAAGGAAAGACACCCACAGCAGCAGGAACAACAACTACAATGACAAAGGCAACAATAATAACCCCATCACGTATACGCAGCGTTGTTCGGCAGCCATACACGTGTGCCTCGGCTGTCTTTGGGGTCCTCTGGCTGACTTGTACAGTGGTGGGTGCTCGGTCTTGGGTCCTGGGTTCTGGTTCCTGGGTCTGGGGTTGCGACTCGCCTTTGATAAAATGACAAGAAGTCGTGACAATGCCACTAACTGAACCAAAAAGGAGACGCGCGCCACCCGTTGCCGCAGTCAGCCATTCAGACAGCCATCAGCTGGAGCAACACTCGGGACTTGACAGGCGGCACAGTGGAAATTGTAGTGTACCAGAGTTTAAATATATATATATGTAAACAGATATATAGGCCCTTGATATCAGCAGATGACTATGACTGAACTTAAGGAAGGCGTACAAATAGGGTTGGTCGTGTGCACTCTTGCTAGGCTCGGGTCTAGCTCGCCGGATGGTCGGGGTTCTTCCTCACCTAATTGTACTATCGTACTCCACTACATTTAAATAGTGCACTTTACGGGAAACTATAAGTGATTATACAAAAACAAACTAAACTGAAATACTGATAGCGCCGACACGCCAAATAAAAGCCCTACTGAACCACTTCTATTTAGAGAGAACCTAGGTGTTGATTGCCCCTCTCTTCTGTACCCACCCTACCATGACAATGCGTTCGAGTTCTTGCATTGTCCCTTGATGAATCCTTTACTAAGATTTACCACATTTTATAAGATCCTGGCACGGATACTCGACAGACCATTTTTTATGATTTTAAAGATTCATTTCAATTCAAAACGATTCATATTTTAATATAATGGGAGACTTCAATTTCAAGATTCATTACGTTGCAGTTGTAGAAACACAACAATTGACTTAGGTTCTAATTTGTGGGTAATATTTCCTTAATCCTAATTATCATATAAGTTTAGTTATAAATTCATTATTTAGAGCATGAAAATTATTATTATTATTATTATTATTATTATTATATATATATATATAAAAACGAGAGAATAAGAATCGAAATCGTAAACAAAAGCTAGATCAGTCTGGGGTGCATTATACACACTGAGCAGACGGGTTTGAATCATTATACGTTGTTTGCATATCTACACTTTCAAGCCAATGGCTCTTTTGACCAAACTACTTTTCGCTGTACATAATGACTCACTCCGGCGTTATTGTCTTACACTGATCGTTGGGCCCAATGATGTCGTAGATGTTGACCGCAGCTGTTTAAAATATGGAAAATCATAAATATATAATGCATACAATACAATTACGCTACAAACACCGTCGCATAGTCATCAGCCAGTTGTTTTGGTTTTCATAATACAGACAGAAATTTAATTGTTATGCTCTATCGCGAAAATTGAACCAAAAAGTAACAAACGAAAGACAATTTAGTGTGCATATGCACAATATGTATGTAGATATGTACGCGCGTAACATCAAAGAGGGGTGTTAATAAACACAAATGGACAAAACTCGATCCCGTGCGGCTGCTTTGTAGACTCTTGCCCGCCTGAAGTTGGTTAGAGGTCAACAGGTGCGATGTATATGGTTCCTGGCCGTACGGACGAATCTTCCGCCAAGCCTATATTTAGTTATTTATGACTGAGCAGCACTAAATATTCTTGGCGATTGAGGCTGATCTGGTTCACTTGGATCTTTGGAGATTCCGAACTCGGTGGTAGTATAAGATCCAGAAAAGATGAATTATGGTTGGAGTTGGAGAGACCTCGACAACTGTACGCTTAAGCCAGCTCCCAGGGTAGTCTTCTCGAGACTATACCGCGATGGGGCAGCTTAGGTACACTTCCCTGCAACATAGGTTATGTTAGCACGTGCACGGCATTAATATGAAAACATACCTTTTTCCCCAAATATATCTGCACTAAATTCTTCTTATTCACTGACCACTGGACTGTACGGCACTTGTAATTATATGCTTCCAGCATATATATGTGGAAATATATATATATTTTCCGGTCAGCACTATATATATATGTGTGCACTGTGTATGTTGCTCGCACTCGGGAATTATCACGTCTTTACAGATCGATCAACTTTCTTCTTTTGTTCAAAGCAGTAATAGACGATGGACTGAATAGCCTGTGCAGCAGAGCTTTTGAGATTTTTACTAACAGTGCAATCGTATGATCTAGAACATTCGAGCAGCATTAGACGATCGTCTAATGCACAGCATAGCTTAACTGTGCAATCGTACGATTGCCGTCTATGCTTCCCACTGTCCCTAGATCACTAGGGGGTCTCACGAGACGAAAGAAGATAACCAATTCCCTATATTTTTGAGCTGGCTACTACACCACAGATATTTATACAAGACCTGCTCGACGAATAATTATCTGAAGAACCTGATTAGGAGAGATTATTTCCTGATCTGAATGTCTTTCAGATGATACACGCCGAGATATTTCTTGTTCTCATCGACCAATTCGTAATAGTACGGACTTCGCTTTTTAATTACCTGAGCGGTAAACTTTTTTACAGCACTACTTTGTGTGAAATTTCTAGCATATACCAAATCTCCAATCTTTAATTGTGTATCACGGCAGCGTAAATTGTATCTACGCGAATTTTCTTCGTGTGCCTTTTTGACATTCGCTTTAGCCTGTTGCCGGATTAGCTGCAAGGAATCTGGGTTCTCTATTCTAGTATCGTCGTTCAAAAGGTCTAGTTTACGCAAGAGCGCGTAATCCTTCCCACTCAACATCATGTTTTGACCAAATGCTAGAAAATATGGAGAATCCCCTGTACTCCTATGTAAGGTAGATCTCAATGAACCACTAATGGCATTCAGGTTACAGTCCCAATTGGAATGTTCGTTACCGATATAAGCTCGTATCGCAGCTATCACGGATCTGTTCAGTCGCTCGCTGGCATTCGCTTGCGGTGAATAAATAGCTGTGCATTTTTGTGTTATACCGAAGCTATTTAAAAATGCCTGAAAGTAGCTAGATTTAAATTGGGATCCATTGTCTGACAAGATGACTTCAGGCACCCCAAATGTATAAAAGAGAGACCCTTCCAGATATTCACAGATCTTTGGGGCTGTAAATTTCTTCAGGGGACACAGAAAATGGAACTTGGTATTGTGATCGACAGCTATGAGCAATCCGAAGTGAATGGTTTACCCATAGGAGGTCTAAGAATCATATTCGGACTCTTGGTCGTGCGACAAACTGTGCATTCAGATATGTACTTGCGCGTCTGGCTAACCATGCGAGGCCAGAATAAATATATTTTAAGCTTCTCTATGGTTTTACTCATCCCACAATGTGTGGAGCTAGGGGCGTCATGAGCTTGATATAATACGTTCGTAATTAACCCTGACGGAACCCAAAGTTTCCATGATGCGTTCTCTTGAGACTCATCTCCCGAAGCGAATACTGTCCTTTTGAAAACTTGACCGTCTATCACTTTCAAGTCTGGGAACTTACTCTGATTCTGTTGAATGCTTTCTATTAAACTCAGATACTCAGCTGATTTGAATTGATCTGAGTCTAGATCAACCATGGGGTTTATTTGCGTGAGCTCCTCTATAGCCGGTTCATCCTGACGCGATAGAGTGTCAGCGACAACATTCAGTGTCCCCTTTCTATGTAGGATATTAAATGTGAAACTACGCAATTTCATAGACCATCTGGCTAATCTACCCGATAAATCTTTTTGTTGCATTAACCATTTAAGTGCTGCGTGATCGGTTATGACTACGAAGTCCTGTCCCTCAATATAAGAGCGGAATTTTTGTATCCCCTTTATGACTGCTAAGCACTATAGTTCGGTAACCGAATCATTACGTTGTGCCTTGGATAATTTTTCTGACATGTAAGCAATTGGCAATTCAACGCCGTCGCGTTCTTGCGCTAAAACACAGCCGATTCCGTAAGTGCTAGCATCACAGAGCAAAATAAAAGGTTTTGAGAAGTCAGGAGTTATCAAAATGGGTGATGCGGTTAAACAGGACTTTAAGGTCTCAAACGACTGTTGAGCATCCTCACTCCACTGTAAATCTTTTTTCTTCTTAAGCAACTCGGTAAGGGGAAAACTAACGGTAGCATAATTTTCAACGAAACGTCGGTACCAACCGGATAACCCCAAAAATCGACGCAGTTGCTTAACGGTAACTGGCACAGGGAACTTCGAGATGGCCTCGATTTTGTCTGGATTTGTCTTTATCTGACCATTACCAATAATAAAACCCAAACACGTGATTTCTTTTATGCAAAAGTTCGATTTCCCTATGTTAATGGTTAGATTTGCTTTGCGTAGACACAACGCTATCTCCTGTAACAACAGTAAATGCGACTCGAAGTCCTCCGATAAAACAAGTAGATCATCTAAATATACAAACACACGTGTACGAAGATGAGCTGGAATAACTCGATCCATTAGTCTACAGAGAGTTTGAGCGGCATTGCAAAGGCCAAAAGGAATCATTTTATATTGATATAAGGGTCGGTTAGGCACTGTAAATGCAGTGTACTGTCGCGATTGTTCATCCAACGGGACTTGCCAAAATGCGTGTTTCATGTCTAATCCAGTGATGTAACGAGCGGGTGGTAACCGACTTAGAATACCATCAATATGTGGTAACGGATATGCATCCCGTCTTGTAACCTTGTTCACCTCTCTTGAATCGAGACACAGTCTATATTTTTCGCCTTTCTTTACCAAAACGCAATTACTGCTCCAGGGACTAGTCGACTCCTCTATAACATCGAGCGCAAGCATATTGTCCACCTCGGCAAACATCAATTTCTCAATGGCTGGTGATACCGGCCAATGTCGTTGCTTTACGGGAATAGCTGCTCCAACATCTATAGAGTGTGTGACTAAACTGGTACGGCCTAATCCTTCAGTAGCGAAAGATGGAAAACAACCTATCACTTTATCTAAGCGAATTCTCTCGTCTGCTGTCAATTTATGTAGGTTCGGTGGTTCTTCGACGTCATCCGTACCTCCAACATCTAATTCAGATACCTCTGCAGTGTGTGTGATTTTATATAAAAGTCCAAATTTTTGCCAGAAGTCTATCCCCAAATAGACGTCTTGCTTGAGTTCAGGAATAAGAAACATTTCTAGGTCTGCCGTGCATCCACGGTAATTAATTTGTGTTACCAGCTTGCCTATAACCTTACTTTCAGTATCGTTAGCCGTTCGTATTGCTCCTGAACACTTTTTAATCTTGCAATGCGCCAACATTTCTTTCGCGGCTGAGCCTCCAATACAACTGATTGTGGCCCCCGAATCCAACAAAGCTACGTAATCACTGCCTTCAATGGTGACATTGGTATACAGCCTGTTATCCGAACTAAGAAATATAGCTGAAACAAACTTGTTCTTATTCTTGCGAACCATCTTCCAAAATTGTCTTAAACGTTTAGTTGAACGTTTGGGCTTTCTTACAAATTTAAAACTATCTATCTTATCAAAAATTTTCTTACGCGTTGTACTATAATTTGCTTCCCTTTCAGGTAAAGGAGTAAATGAATAATGATATGCCGTAGGCAGGGTTTCCTCTACTGTTTGTGAGCTGATCTTAGGCTTCCTTAAACTTTGGTCGTTCGTTAAACTAGTAGGTGATTCTTGCAAACTTTTTTCTCAGGATGTGTCTGCTTGTTGTTGTTTAACACATCCTTCTGCAGGTTTCCCGGAGGGTTACATTAGGGACATACCGGCTTGTAAGTATCTTTTGTTCCACACCCGTAGCAAAAGATCTTACGAGGACCTACACAATCGTCAAATTTATGACATTTGTTGTCACAGTTCCAGCAAGTTGGAACTGTCTGTGAAGTACGACGTTGTATTTGACACACTTCATTATGCTCGACCAAGTCATCGAATAGCTGCTCGCTATCGTCTGGACCTGACAGTTCCAATACGTATGAGCGAAGAGTCCTTTGCTTGACCGATTTTATCTCGTTATAAAACTGCTCGTGCTTACGTACCTCTCGTCGTAATAGCGATCTGTTGGCAATCTTTAAGTGAAGAAGCTCGTGGTGAAGAGTGGGCTTGGAATTTCTAATAAGTAGATTCACAACATCTTCTTCTGTAACCGAATTTTGAAGCCTATCCACGAGATCTTCGATAGCATATTGAAAGTCATCGAAGGATTCGTTTTCGCCCTGACGTCGCCCATCCTCGATGGAATTTCCAGTACCAATCACTAGCTTTTCCCGCGAATAAAAGATACAAGTGATCACAAAGCAATTGATAATTGTTATAAAGATTTTGTTGCGTTAGAGAACGTACTCGATAAATGAACTCATCCATCCTCATGCATCCTCATCCTCATGTTTTTGAACCATCGAATTTAATGCGCCAATTCTGCATTATACTGGAAACTTTTGCTGGTGCTACGTGTGAGCTCGAATTACTTCGATTTGCACTCGCTCTTGAAAAATCTAAAAGAACTTCT